>NC_036871.1:9673377-9686053 GCF_002910315.2 Salvelinus sp. IW2-2015 | reverse complement strand
TAAACCTGAACACAGTACTAACGAGAGTAACCTGAACTAGAGTACAACGATTACCTGAACTAGAAGTACTAACCGATTAACCTGAAACTAACAGTACTAACTGATAACCTGAACAACAGTACTACACTGATTAACCTGAACAACAAGTACTGAGTAACCTGAACTAGAGTACTAACTGATTAACCTGACAAAGCTAACTATAACCTGAACAACAGTACTAACTGAGTAACCTGAACAACAGTACTGAGTAACCTGAACTAAGTACTAACGAGTAACCTGAACTACAGTACTAACTGATTAACCTGAACTACAGTACTAAACCGATTAACCTGAACTACAGTACTAACTGATTAACCTGAAAACAAACAGTACTAACGGTAACCTGAAACAACAGTACTTGAGTAACCTGAACTAGAGTACTAACTGATTAAACCTGAACAACGTACTAACTGATTAACCTGAACAACAGTACTTAACTGATTAAGCCTGATACAAACAGTACCAAACTAATTAACCGGAACAACAGTACTAACTGAGTAACCTGAACTACTAGTACTAACTGATTAACCTGAAACTACAGTACTAACTGAGTAACCTGAACAACAGTTACTAACGAGTAACCTGAAACTACAGTACATAACTGAGTAACCTGAAACTACAAGTACTAACTGAGTAAACCTGAACTACAGTACTAACCTGATTAACCTGAACACAGTACTAACTGAGTAACCTGAACTACAAGTACTAAACTGAGTAACCTGAACTACAGTACTAAACTGAGTAACCTGAAACTACAGTACTAACTGAGTAACCTGAACTACAGTACTAACTGAGTAACCTGAACAACAGTACTAACTGAGTAACCTGAACTTACAGATTACTAAACTGAGTAACCTGAACTACAGTTACTAACTGAGTAACCTGAACTACAGTACTAACTGAGTAACCTGAATACAAGTACTAACTGAGTAACCTGAATACAACGTACTACTGAGTAACCTGAACTACAGTACTAACTGAGAACCTGAACTACAGTTACTAACTGCAGTAACCTGAACTACAGTACTAACTGAGTAACCTGAACTACAGTACTAACTGAGTAACCTGAACTACAGTACTAACTGAGTAACCTGAACTACAAGTACTAACTGAGTAACCTGACACAGTACTAACTGATAACCTGAACAACAGTACTAACTGAGTAACCTGAACAACAGTACTAACTGAGTAACCTGAACAACAGTAACTAACTGAGTAACCTGAACAATACTGAGTAACCGACTACAGTACTAACTGAGTAACCTGAACTACAGTCACTAACTGAGTAACCTGAAACTACAGTACAACTGAGTAACCTGAACTAGCAAGTACTAACTGAGTAACCTGAACTACAGTACAACTGAGTAACCTGAAACTACAGTACTAACTGAGTAACCTGAACTACAGTACAACTGATAACCTGAACTACATACTACTGAGATACACTGAACTACAGTACTAACTGAGTAACCTGAACAATACTGAGTAACCTGAAACTACAGTACTAACTGAGTACCTGAACTACAGTACTAACTGAGTAACCTGAACAACAGTACTAACTGAGTAACCTGAACAACAGTACTAACTGAGTAACCTGAACTACAGTACTAACTGAGTAACCTGAACAACAGTACTAACTGATTAACCTGAACTACAGTATAACTGAGTAACCTGAACACAGTACTTAACTGATTAACCTGAACTACAGTACTAACTGAGTAACCTGAACTACAGTACTAAACTGAGTAACCTGAACTACAGTACTAACTGAGTAACCTGAACAATACTGAGTAACCTGAACTACAGTACTAACTGAGTAACCTGAACTACAGTACTAACTGAGTAACAACTACCGTAATAATTAAGTAACCTGAACTACAGTACTAACTGAGTAACCTGAACTAGAATACTAACTGAGGAAACTATAACTAGAGTAACCTGAACTAGAGTACTAACTGAGTAACCAGAGTTAGAACTCTGCATACGATCTCTGTATCGATCCTCCCTAAGTAGGACTTAATAGACAAAAGCAACGTGCTTTCCTAGTCAAGTGCTCCTCTATGCTTTGCTACGCTCCTTTATTAAGTGTTAAACTCCACCCTAAAATAAGCTCTCGCTCTAAGGAGGATGCTTCAGAGTGGAGCGGTGTATATATACCCCTGACAAAGGGAGGAGCGAGTGGTGTGGGGGGGGGGGAGTGGAGATGGGACACACAATAAACCCCCTGGTTGTGGAGGCACTAGAGTCATGGGACTGTCTTATTCTGTCAGCACTATGCCGAGGGAACATTTCTCTTCCTCCTCGCTCTCTTTCTGCTACAGGCAGGAGCTGCTCGGTCTGGCCTGAACTCCAACAACTCCCACTGACCAACAGAGAACAGTTGCAATATACATACAGAGAGGATTTGTGAGGTCTTATCTTATCTTAAGGTCATTCTAATCAACTAAGCAATGACAAAATGCTTAATTGGAATGAATACAAATCTTCTGTCTAGTCTTACGTGACAGAGCCAGAGAGCTGTGCAAGCCTGTCGCCTCTTCTCCTGCACCTCCTTGTCAGCCTCCTGCACCACCTCCTCTCCTCCTCAGCTCCTCCTCCAGAGACAAGCGCGCCCGCTCCAACTCCTGCTCCAACGCAGACACCTGGCAACAAATATCATTCATATTATACAGTACCAGTCAAATGTTCGGACACACCTACACTCATTCAAGGGTTTCCTATCTTTTACCATTTTCTACATTGTAGAATAATAGTGAAGACATCACAACTATGAAATAACACATATGGAATAAGTTGTAACCAAAAAAAAGTGTTAAAGAAATCAAAATATATTTTAGATTCTTCAAAGTAGCCACTCTTTGCCTTGACGACAGCTTTGCACACTCTTGGCATTCTATTCACTAAAGTTGGAGACTATACAGTTGAAGTCGGAAGTTTACATACACCTTAGCCAAATACATTTAAACTTAGTTTTTCACAATTTCTGACATTTAATCGCTAGTAAAGATTCCATACGTCAGTTAGGATCACCACTTTATTTTAAGAATGTGAAATGTCAGAATAATAGTAGAAAGAATTATTTATTTCAGCTTTTATTCTTTCATCACATCCCAAGCGGGTCAGAAGATTACATACACTCACATTAGTATTTGGTAGCATTGTCTTTCAATTGCTTAACTTGGGTCAAACGTTTTGGGTAGCCTTCCACAGGCTTCCCACAATAAGTTGGGGAATTTTGGCACATTCTTCCTGACAGAAATTGGTTGTAACTGAGTCAGGTTTGTAGGCCTCCTTGCTCGAACACGCTTTTTCAGTTCTGCCCACACATTTTCTATGGGATTGAGGTCAGGGCTTTATGAGGCCACTCCAATACCTTGACTTTGTTGTCCTTAAGCCATTTTGCCACAACTTTTGGAAGTATGCTTGGGGTCATTGCTCCATTGGAAGACCCATTTGCGACCAAGCTTTAACTTCCTGACTGATGTCTTGAGATGGTGCTTCAATATATCCACATAATTTCCTTTTCCTCAAGATGCCATCTATTTTGTGAAGTGCACCAGTCCCTCCTGCAGCAAAGCACCCCCACAACATGATGCTGCCACCCCCATGCTTCACAGTTGGGATGGTGTTCTTCCGCTTGCAAGCCCCCCCTTTCCTCCAAACATAATGATGGTTAATTATGGCAAAACAGTTCTATTTTTGTTTCAATCAGACCAGAGGACATTTCTCCAAAAAGTACAATCTTTGTCCCCATGGTGCAGTTGCAAACCGTAGTCTGGCTTTTCTATGGCGGTTTTGGAGCAGTGGCTTCTTCCTTGCTGAGTGGCCTTTCAGGTTATGTCGATATAGGACTCCCTTTTACTGTGGATATAGATACTTTTGTACCTGTTTCCTGCGCAGCATCTTCACAAGGTCCATTGCTGTTGTTATGGGATTGATTTGCACTTTCGCACCAAATTACGCATCTCTAGGAGACAGAATGCGTCTCCTTCCTGAGCGCGTATGACGCTGCGTGGTCCCATGGTGTTTATACTTGCGTACTATTGTTTGTACAGATGATAGTGGTACCTTCAGGCGTTTGGAAATGCTCCCAAGGATGAACCAGACTTGTGGAGGTCTACAATTTTTTTTTGTGAGGTCTGGCTGATTTCTTTTGATTCCCCATGATTGTCAAGCAAAGAGGCACTGAGTTTGAAGTTAGGCCTTGAAATACATCTACAGGTACACCTGCAATTGACTCAAATGATGTCAATTAGCCTATCAAAAGCTTCTAAAGCCATGACATAATTTTCTGGAATTTTCCAAGCTTGTTTAAAAGGCACAGTCAACTTAGTGTATGTAAACTTCGACCCACTGAATTGTGATACAGTGAATTACAAGTTAAATAATCTGTCTTTAAAACAATTGTTGGAGAAATTACTTTTGTCATGCACAAAGTAGATGTCCTAACTGATTTGCCAAAACTATAGTTTGTTAACAAGACATTTGTGGAGTGGTTGAAAAACGAGTTTTAATGACTACAACCTAAGTGTATGTAAACTTCCGACTTCAACTGTATCTCCCTCACTTTAAGCGTCAGCTGTCAGAGCAAGCTTACCGATCACTGCAGCTGTACACAGCCCATCTGTAAATAGCCCACCAACCAACTACCTACCTCATCCCCATATTGTTTTTCTGCTCTTTGCACACCAGTATTTCTACTTGCACATCCTCATCTGCACATACAACACTCCAGTGTAAATTGCAATTACTTCGCCACTATTAGCCATTTATTGCCTTACCTCTTTGCACACACTGTATACAGATGTTTCTATTTGTGTTATTGACTGTACGTTTGTTTTATCCCATGTAGAACTACAGTACTAACTGAGTAACCTGAACAATACTGAGTAACCTGAACTACAGTACTAACTGAGTAACCTGAACTACAGTACTAACTGAGTAACAACTACCGTAATAATTAAGTAACCTGAACTACAGTACTAACTGAGTAACCTGAACTAGAATACTAACTGAGTAACTATAACTAGAGTAACCTGAACTAGAGTACTAACTGAGTAACCAGAGTTAGAACTCTGCATACGATCTCTGTATCGATCCTCCCTAAGTAGTGACTTAATAGACAAAGCAACGTGCTTTCCTAGTCAAAGTGCTCCTCTATGCTTTGCTACGCTCCTTTATTAAGTGTTAAACTCCACCCTAAAATAAGCTCTCGCTCTAAGGAGGATGCTTCAGAGTGGAGCGGTGTATATATACCCCCTGACAAAGGGAGGAGCGAGTGGTGTGGGGGGGGGGGAGTGGAGATGGGACACACAATAAACCCCCTGGTTGTGGAGGCACTAGAGTCATGGGACTGTCTTATTCTGTCAGCACTATGCCGATGGGAACATTTCTCTCCTCCTCGCTCTCTTTCTGCTACAGGGCAGGAGCTGCTCGGTCTGGCCTGAACTCCAACAACTCCCACTGACCAACAGAGAACAGTTGCAATATACATACAGAGAGGATTTTGTGAGGTCTTATCTTAAGGTCATTCTATATCAAACTAAGCAATGACAAATGCTTAATTGGAATGAATACAAATCTTCTGTCTAGTCTTACGTGACAGAGCCAGAGAGCTGTGCAGCCTGTCGCCTCTTCTCCTGCACCTCCTTGTCAGCCTCCTGCACCACCTCCTCTCTCCTCCTCAGCTCCTCCTCCAGAGACAAGCGCGCCCGCTCCAACTCCTGCTCCAACGCAGACACCTGGCAACAAATATCATTCATATTATACAGTACCAGTCAAATGTTCGGACACACCTACACTCATTCAAGGGTTTTCCTATCTTTTTACCATTTTCTACATTGTAGAATAATAGTGAAGACATCACAACTATGAAATAACACATATGGAATAAGTAGTAACCAAAAAAAAGTGTTAAAGAAATCAAAATATATTTTAGATTCTTCAAAGTAGCCACTCTTTGCCTTGACGACAGCTTTGCACACTCTTGGCATTCTATTCACTAAAGTTGGAGACTTATACAGTTGAAGTCGGAAGTTTACATACACCTTAGCCAAATACATTTAAACTTAGTTTTTCACAATTTCTGACATTTAATCSTAGTAAAGATTCCCATACGTCAGTTAGGATCACCACTTTATTTTAAGAATGTGAAATGTCAGAATAATAGTAGAAAGAATTATTTATTTCAGCTTTTATTTCTTTCATCACATCCCAAGCGRGTCAGAAGATTACATACACTCAATTAGTATTTGGTAGCATTGTCTTTCAATTGCTTAACTTGGGTCAAACGTTTTGGGTAGCCTTCCACAGGCTTCCCACAATAAGTTGGGTGAATTTTGGCACATTCTTCCTGACAGAAATGGTGTAACTGAGTCAGGTTTGTAGGCCTCCTTGCTCGAACACGCTTTTTCAGTTCTGCCCACACATTTTTCTATGGGATTGATGTCAGGGCTTGTATTGATGGCCACTCCAATACCTTGACTTTGTTGTCCTTAAGCCATTTGCCACAACTTTTGGAAGTATGCTTGGGTCAGTCTCCATTTGAGAGCCCATTTGCGACCAAGGCTTTAACTTCCTGACTGATGTTCTTGAGATGTGGCTTCAATATATCCACATAATTTTCCTTCCTCAAGATAACCATCGTATTTTGTGAAGTGCACCAGTCCCTCCTGCAGCAAAGCACCCCCACAAACATGATGCTGCCACCCCCATGCTTCACAGTTGGGATGGTGTTCTTCCGCTTGCAAGCCCCCCCCTTTTTCCTCCAAACATAATGATGGTAATTATGGCAAAAACAGTTCTATTTTTGTTTCATCAGACCAGAGGACATTTCTCCAAAAAGTACAATCTTTGTCCCCATGTGCAGTTGCAAACCGTAGTCTGGCTTTTCTATGGCGGTTTTGGAGCAGTGGCTTCTTCCTTGCTGAGTGGCCTTTCAGGTTTATGTCGATATAGGACTCCTTTTACTGTGGATAAGATACTTTTGTACCTGTTCCTGCCAGCATCTTCACAAGGTCCATTGCTGTTGTTATGGGATTGATTTGCACTTTTCGCACCAAATTACGTTCATCTCTAGAGACAGAATGCGTCTCCTTCCTGACGCGTATGACGGCTGCGTGGTCCCATGGTGTTTATACTTGCGTACTATTGTTTGTACAGATGATAGTGGGTACCTTCAGGCGTTTGGAAATTGCTCCCAAGGATGAACCAGACTTGTGGAGGTCTACAATTTTTTTTTGTGAGGTCTTGGCTGATTTCTTTTGATTTCCCCATGATGTCAAGCAAAGAGGCACTGAGTTTGAAGTTAGGCCTTGAAATACATCTACAGGTACACCTGCAATTGACTCAAATGATGTCAATTAGCCTATCAAAAGCTTCTAAAGCCATGACATAATTTTCTGGAATTTTCCAAGCTGTTTAAAAGGCACAGTCAACTTAGTGTATGTAAACTTCTGACCCACTGGAATTGTGATACAGTGAATTACAAGTTAAATAATCTGTCTTTAAACAATTGTTGGAGAAATTACTTTTTGTCATGCACAAAGTAGATGTCCTAACTGATTTGCCAAAACTATAGTTTGTTAACAAGACATTTGTGGAGTGGTTGAAAAACGAGTTTTAATGACTACAACCTAAGTGTATGTAAACTTCCGACTTCAACTGTATCTCCCTCACTTTAAGCGTCAGCTGTCAGAGCAGCTTACCGATCACTGCAGCTGTACACAGCCCATCTGTAAATAGCCCATCCAACCAACTACCTACCTCATCCCCATATTWGTTTTTYTGCTCTTTTGCACACCAGTATTTCTACTTGCACATCCTCATCTGCACATACAACACTCCAGTGTAAATTGCAATTACTTCGCCACTATTAGCCTATTTATTGCCTTACCTCATTTGCACACACTGTATACAGATGTTTCTATTGTGTTATTGACTGTACGTTTGTTTATCCCATGTGTAACTCTGTGTTGTTTTTGTCGCACTGCTTTGCTTTATCTTGGCCAGGTCGCAGTAGTAAATGAGAACTTGTTCTCAACTGGCCTACCGGGTAAAATAAAGGTGAAATAAAATAAATAAAAMTTCAACCAGCTTCACCTGGAATGCTTTTCCAACAGTCTTGAAGGAGTTCCCACATATGCTGAGCACTTCTTGACTGCTTTTCCTTCACTCTGCGGTCCGACTCATCCCAAACCATCTCAATTGGGTTGAGGTCGGGTGATTGTAGAGGCCAGGTCATCTGATACAGCACTCCATCACTCTCCTTATTGATCAAATAGCTCTTACACAGCCTGCAAGTGTGTTTTGGGTCATTGTCCTGTTGAAAAACAAATGACAGTCCCACTAAGCCCAAACCAGATGGGATGGCGTATCGCTGCAGAATGCTGTGGTAGCCATGCTGGTTAAGAGTGCCTTGAATTCTAAATAAATCACAGACAGTGTCACCAGCAAAGCACCCCCACACCATCACACCTCCTCCTCCATGCTTGAAGGTGGGAACCACACATGCAGAGATCATCCGTTCACCGACACTGTGTCTCACAAAGACACAGCGGTTGGAGCAAAAAAATCTCAAAATTTGGACTCCAGACCAAAAGGACAGATTTCCACCKGTCTAATGTCCATTGCTTGTGTTTGACCCAAGCAAGTCTCTTCTTACTGGTGTCCTTTAGTAGTGGTTTCTTTGCAGCAATTCGACCACGACGGCCTGATTCACTCAGTCTCCTCTGACAGTTGATGTTGAAATGTGTCTGTTACTTGAACTCCGTGAAGCATTTATTTGGGCTGCAATCTGAGGTGCAGTTAACTCTAATGAACTTATCCTCTGCAGCAGAGGTGGGTCTTCCTTTCCTGTGGCGGTCCTCATGAGAGCCAGTCATCATAGCGCTTGATGGTTTGTGCGACTGTTCCGGATTGACTGACCTTCAGGTTTTGAAGTAACGATGGACTGTCGTTTCTCTTTGCTTATTTGAGCWGTTCTTGCCATAATATGGATTTGGTCTTTTACCAAATAAGTCTCTCTTCTGTATACCACCCCTACCTTGTCACAACACAACTGATTGGCTCAAACGCATTAAGGAGGAAAGAAATTCCACAAATTAACAAGACACACCTGCCTGGTACGGCAATTGGTACGGCAATTGCCTCCGACCGCAAGGCACTACACAGAGGGTAGTGCGTACGGCCCTGTACATCACTGGGGCTAAGCTGCCTGCCATCCAGGACCTCTACACCAGGCGGTGTCAGAGGAAGGCCCTAAAAATTGTCAAAGACCCCAGCCACCCCAGTCATAGACTGTTCTCTACTACCGCATGGCAAGCGGTACCGGAGTGCCAAGTCTAGGACAAAAAGGCTTCTCAACAGTTTTTACCCCCAAGCCATAAGACTAATGAACAGGTAATCAAATGGCTACCCGGACTACTTGCATTGTGTGCCCCCCCCAAACCCCTCTTTTACGCTGCTGCTACTGTTTATCATATATGCATAGTCACTTAACTATACATTCATGTACATACYACCTCAATTGGCCCAACCAACCAGTGCTCCCCGCACATTGGCTAACCGGGCTATCTGCATTGTGTCCCGCCACCCACCACCCGCCAACCCCTCTTTTACGCTACTGCTACTCTCTGTTTATCATATATGCATAGTCACTTTAACCATATCTACATGTACACACTACCTCAATCAGCCTGACTAACCGCTTATGGTTGTCTGTATGTAGCCTCGCTACTTTTATAGCCTCGCTACTGTATATAGCCTTGCTACTGTTTTTCACTGTCTTTTTTATTTTCTTTACTTACCTATTGTTCACCTAATACATTTTTTGCACTATTGGTTAGAGCCTGTAAGTAAGCATTTCACTGTAAGGTCTACACCTGTTCTATTCGGCGCACGTGACAAATAAACATTGATTTGATTTTAAATGCATTCCAGGTGACTACCTCAGAAAGCTGGTTAAGAGAATGCCAAGAGTGTGCAAAGCTGTCATCAAGGCAAATGTTATTTATTCTTATTTTTTATTTATTTAACCAGGCAAGTCAGTTAAGAACAAATTCTTATTTACAATGACGGCCWACCAAAAGGCCTCCTGCGGGGACAGGGGTTGGGATTATAATTTTTTAAATAAAAATRTAGGCCAAAACACACATCACAACAAGAGAGACACCACAACACTACATAAAGAGAGACCTAAGACTACAACATAGCATGGCAGCACACATGAAAACACAGCATGGTAGCAACACAAAATGGCAGCAGCACAATACATGGTAGAAACACTATTGGGGACAAACAGCACAAAGGGCAAGAAGGTAGAGACAACAATACAGAAYGGGTGTTGYAWGTGGAGGATGAGGGCTGCAGTAGATATCTCAGATAGGGGGGAGTGAGACCTAAGAAGGTTTTATAAATAAGCATCAACCAGTGGGTCTTGCGACGGGTATACAGAGATGACCAGTTTACAGAGGAGTATAGAGTGCAGTGATGTGTCCTATAAGGAGTATTAGTGGCAAATCTGATAGCCGAATAGTAAAGGACATCTAGCCGCTCGAGAGCACCTTCACCTGCCGATCTATGAATTAGTCTAGCATGGGTAGGATGGTCATCTGAATCAGGGTTAGTTTGGCAGCTGGAGTGAAAGAGGTGCGATTACGATAGAGGAAACCAAGTCTAGATTTAACTTTAGCTTGCAGCTTTGATATGTGCTAGAGAAGAACAGTGTACCATCGAGCCATACTCCCAAGTACTTGTATGAGGTGACTACCTCAAGCTCTAAATCCTCAGATGAAGTAGTCACACCGGTGGGGAGAGGGGCATTCTTCTTAACAAACCACATGACCTTTGTTTTGGAGGTGTTCAGAACAAGGTTAAGGGCAGAGAAAGCTTGTTGGACACTAGGAAAGCTTTGTTGTAGAGCATTTAACACAAAATCCAGGGAGGGGCCAGCTGAGTATAAGAGTGTCATCTGCATATAAAATGGTTGAGAGAGCTTCCTACTGCCTGAGCTATGTTGTTGATGTAAATTGAGAAGAGCGTGGGGCCTAGGATCAAGCCTTGGGGTACTCCCTTGGTGACAGGCAGTGGCTGAGACAGCAGATGTTCTGACTTTATACACTGCACTCTTTGAGAGAGGTAGTTAGCAAACCAGGCCAAAGACCCCTCTGAGACACCAATANCCTTTGTTTTGGAGGTGTTCAGAACAAGGTTAAGGGCAGAGAAAGCTTGTTGGACACTAGGAAAGCTTTGTTGTAGAGCATTTAACACAAAATCCAGGGAGGGGCCAGCTGAGTATAAGAGTGTCATCTGCATATAAAATGGTTGAGAGAGCTTCCTACTGCCTGAGCTATGTTGTTGATGTAAATTGAGAAGAGCGTGGGGCCTAGGATCAAGCCTTGGGGTACTCCCTTGGTGACAGGCAGTGGCTGAGACAGCAGATGTTCTGACTTTATACACTGCACTCTTTGAGAGAGGTAGTTAGCAAACCAGGCCAAAGACCCCTCTGAGACACCAATATACCTGAGGTGCGGTAGGTAGCCTAGTGGTTAGAGCGTTGGGCCAGTAACCGAAAGGCTGACAAGGTAAAAATCTTCCCTTTCCTTAGCCGGCACACAAGAATGGAATGGTCTACCTTATCAAAAGCTTTGGCCAAGTCAATAAAAATAGCAGCACAACATTGCTTAGAATCAAGGGCAACGATGACATCATTGAGGACCTTTAAGGTTGCAGTGACACATCCATAACCTGAGCGGAAACCAGATTGAGAACCCGAGAGAATACTATAGACATCAAGAAAGCCAGTCAGTTGATTATTGACAAGTTTTTCCAACCCTTTTGATAAACAGGGCAAAATAGAAGTAGGCCTATAACAGTTAGGATCAGCTTGATCTCCCCTTTAAATAAAGGATGCACCGTGGCTGCCTTCCAAGCAATGGGAACCTCCCCAGAGAGGAGACAGGTTAAAAAGGTCAGAGATAGGCTTGGAGATGATATGGGCATCAACCTTAAAGAAGAAAGGGAGCTCCTTTAGCACCTCGGACTCCGTGACCGCCTGCAGGGAGACATTTTATAGCGTGGCAGGGGAAAAGATGGAAGAAGCATCAGGGATAGTCGCATTACAAGGGATGGGAGATTAGGAAACATTGGACGGACAAGGATGCTTTTTTTTCTTTTCCTTGATTACATTATTTGATCTGTAGTTCTCTTTCCTAGAAAGAGAGAAGAAATGAGAGAAGGGAGAGTGAGACTGTCTGGCCAAAAATAGTCAAAGATAAAGTGACATACAGGAAGTTGATGATAAATCAGGAACTGGCCATGAGAATGAGGAAGAACGACAGGGTGCATTCTTTGAAGAATCTCAAATATATTTTGATTTGTTTAAGACTTTTTTGATTACTACATGATTCCATATGTGTTATTTCATAGTTTTGATGTATTAACAAATATTCTACAGGGTATAAATAGTACAAATAAAGAAAAACCATTGAATGAGTAGGTGTTCTAAAACATTTGACCGGTAGTGTGTGTGTGTGTGTGTGTGTGTGTGTGTGTGTGTGTGTGTATGTATGTATATATATATATACACTGCTCAAAAAAATAAAGGGAACACTTAAACAACACAATGTAACTCCAAGTC
>NC_036871.1:9594070-9667833 GCF_002910315.2 Salvelinus sp. IW2-2015 | reverse complement strand
TCGTCGCAGTTCATCCAGGATGGCACATCAATGCGAGCTGTGGCAGCAAGAAGGTTGCTGTGTCTGTCAGCGTAGTGTCCAGAGCATGGAGGCGCTACCAGGAGACAGGCCAGTACATCAGGAGACGTGGAGGAGCCGTAGGAGGCAACAAACCGCAGCAAGGACCGCTACCTCCGCCTTTGTGCAAGGAGGTCACTGCCAGAGCCCTGCCAAAATGACCTCCAGCAGGCCACAATGTGCATGTGTCAGCATATGGTCTCACAAGGGTCTGAGGATCTCATCTCAGTACCTAATGGCAGTCAGGCTACCTCTGGCGAGCACATGGAGGGCTGTGCGGCCCCACAAAGAAATGCCACCCCCACCATGACTGACCCACCGCAAACCGGTCATGCTGGAGGATGTTGGCAGGCAGCAGAACATTCTCCACGGCGTCTCCAGACTCTGTCACGTCTGTCACATGTGCTCATGTGCTCAGTGTGAACCTGCCTTTCATCTGTGAAGAGCACAGGGCGCCAGTGGCGAATTTGCCAATCTTGGTGTTCTCTGGCAAATGCCAAACGTCTGCACGGTGCTGGCTGTAAGCACAACCCCACCTGTGGACGTCGGGGCCCTCATACACCTCATGAGTCTGTTTCTGACCGTTGAGCAGACACATGCACATTTGTGGCCTGCTGGAGGTCATTTTGCAGGGCTCTGGCAGTGCACCTCCTTGCACAAAGGCGGAGGTAGCGGTCCTGCTGTTGGGTTGTTGCCCTCCTACGGCCTCCTCCACGTCTCCTGATGTACTGGCCTGTCTCCTGGTAGGCCTCCATGCTCTGGACACTACGCTACAGACACAGCAAACCTTTTTGCCACAGCTCGCATTGATGTGCCTCCTGGATGAACTGCACTACCTGAGCCACTTGTGTGGGTTGTAGACTCCGTCTCATCTACCACTAGAGTAGAGAGCACCGCAGCATTCAAAAGTGACCAAAACATCAGCCAGGAAGCATAGGAACTGAGAAGTGTCTGTGGTCACCACCTGCAGAATCACTCCTTTTTTGGGGGTGTCTTGCTAATTGCCTATAATTTCCACCTTTTGTCTATTCCATTTGCACAACAGCATGTGAAATTTATTGTCAATCATGTCGTAATCAGTGTTGCTTCCTAAGTGGACAGTTTGATTTCACAGAAGTGTGATTGACTTGGAGTTACATTGTGTTGTTTAAGTGTTCCCTTTATTTTTTTGAGCAGTGTATATATCCCATATTGATATTCAATTAGTAATACCATGTTTGTTTAAGCACTACCCTGAACATAGTGTGGAAGGACCACCAGAGGGCAGGCTGGGCTCACAGATGGTAGCCCAACAAGGCATGGGAGACAAGGTAACCAGAGGCAATTAAGCACAGCTGACACTACTAATGAGATATTCTCCTTCCCCTATAAGAGAGAGTATGGAACCAGCAGAGAGGGGGGAARWACTATCTCTGGAAGATGGCCACCGAGACAGAGGAGCTATCTATGAAGAACCATTAAGACGGTGACAATCCGGTGACTTTTGTTGTAGTTTAAAGACAATCGTATTGTGTTCCTGTTTGATCTGGAGATTTTCATTGATTATGTTGGAGTGTTTGTGTTGACCAAATGCCCTCAATATAGAACTGTGTTCAATCAAGAAACCTACTCCTGACTCGTTTGTTCCACCTTCCCGCTTTAGAGTGACGCCCAATTACTTGGTCCGCTCACAATAGGCTACAAATACAAACTGGTTTTACTTTAAATTGCATTTATACCTGTGTATAATGGTTTTTCTTACGGTAAAATACCCACTTAAATTATTCACCTTAAAACAAATGGAAGACTTGATGATAACCTAGTTGACAAAAGGTTTACACAGAAAGCATGTTGCCTGTGGGAAATTCAGCTCTCATGTTCCCTGTCAAGCCACGTTTTGTAAACAGAAAAGTGCTGCCTGCAAGTGAATAGATTTATATTGGCTTTGGTTAATGGAGTCATTGTACTATGCTCTTGTTGTGAGGGGAGTTTGAGAAAGAAAAAAATGAACAATGTGGCAAATGATTCTAAACATTAAGGGCATGGAAAATGATCATAAGCCACATAAGAGCATGTGAAATGATCATGTAACCACATAAAAGCATGTGAAAATGACCATAACCACAAAGAGCATGTGAAATGATCATAACCACATAAAAGCTATTGAAATGAGCCATAACCACATAAAAAGCATGTGAAATGACAAACCAATAAGAGCATGTGAAAAATCATAACCACATAAGAGCATGTGAAATGATCATAACCACATAGAGCATGTGAAATGACATAACCACATAAGAGCATGTGAAATGATCATAACCACATAAGAGCATGTGAAATGATCATAACCAACATAAGAGCATATGAAAATGATCATAACCACATAAGAGCATGTGAAATGATCATAACCACATAAAAGCATGTGAAATGACCATAACCACATAAGAGCATGTGAAATGATTCTAACCACAATAAAATGTCCCTGATAAGTCAAATACTAAAATGAGTTGAAGTGAATGAATAGAACATACGCATTTTGCTTTTCAGGGGGTCTTACTGGAAGTGGTTTGCACTTTAACACTGAAGTCAATATAATAGGCCTGTGTCCTGCTTATTCAGCTGCATAAAGACTACTGACCATTGAGATACAACCTGGGTCAAGTTTCCATGTCCCGGTAGGGAGCTCCATGACAAATGTCTGTTTTACCTTCGGTGTCACTGCAATGTCAGCGGTCTCCCTGTCTACAAGACATATATTCCTACCTGGCGTCTAGGTAGAGCACCTCTCACTCTCTCCAAGCAGGCTTCCGTACCTGTCCCTGTAGCCGACTCTGGCTTTCCTCCAGTTCGGCCACACGGGTGCTGCTCTCCTGTAGCATGCTCTGCTGCCGCTGCAGGGAGTACTGAAGCTGGACACAGCGCTCACTGGAGCGACTACACACCAGAGCGCTGTTACGCAACTCCTCCTGCAGAGACGACAGCTGTGGAGTAGAGAGAGAGACAGGGGGTTACACACACACACGGACTCTCAGACACGTACACACAGATGACAAGGTGAGACACACACACACAAGCACGGTAGCGGAGTGCCAGACAGTCACAATGGAGTATATGCAACAGGGAGGAAGCTACACGGAACATAGACGCACACCTCTTTGCTCTTGACGTCCAGCTGTCTCTGAAAGTGCTGCTTAGCGTCCTCCATCTGCAGTAGGCGGGAGCTCAGCTCATCCCTACAGGACGACAGGGCTGTCTCCAGCTGCCTCACCTGAAACACACGACAAACACAGAACATAAATACGGTCTATGTCAAACCACACATGTTCCTGTCCTCTTTCCTTGCCATACATCCCTTGTGAACCTTGTACACGTCCTTGTCAACGATCTACGGTAAGATAACGGTAAGACATTCGACTTGATTTTGATATGTCGTCACCAAGCGCAAGACTGGTACTGTAGTAACTGTTCAGTCAGACGTCTTTGTAGACCACAGTACATACAGTTGACATGCATTTAAACCGAGTGCTAGAAAAACCTGGGTATAGCATTCAATACTGTGTTTTCCATTTATTGTTACCTTGGTGGAAGACTCGGTGGCCTGCTCTTTGACACTCCGTAGAGCCTCCTCACTGTGTCTCACTTTGGTCTCTCTCTCCTGGTGATAAGTACATTGAGATCTCATGACAATGTGCACAGCACACAAGCAAGCCATTCTATTCATTTCATTAACGCTATGGCTTCATGTACGGTCACGAAATGTCATTTAATGAGTGTTCTGGCACAAAATGGCTGCCGTGCCATGCATCCCAGTTACATAGTAGTGGTTTATGAGAGGAGATGTAGGATGAAACTGTATAGCTGTGGTGGTTCTGACCTGTGTGAGCTGGTCCAGGGAGACCTGCAGTAGGTGGGCTGTGCTCTGGGCCTCGTGTCTCTCCCTCTGGGCACAACACACAGCCTGCTCCAGCTCTGAGACCTGGGCCCGGGTCTGGTCCAGAGACAACTGCAGCTGGAGACAGGGAAGGAGCAAGAGAGGGAGAAAGGGACAGAGGTAAAGAGATAAAAAGGGAGAAAGCCACTACTACTGAGAGAATCCACAACGACATGTTTTCTTTTTAAACTTTTGCTTGATTCCATTATTTGTACAGTTCCTAGAAAAGAGAGGAAATGAGAGAAGGAAGAGTGAGAATGTCTGGCCCCCCAAAAAAGTCAACGATAAAGCGGCACAGGAAGTTGATGATGAATCAGGAACTGTACCTAAGAATGAGGAAGAAAGACAGTGCAATTAATCCATCCACACACAAACACAAGACTCACCAGTTCCACTCTGTCCTGCAGTTCCTTGCACTGGTCAGCACGGGCCTTTTGACTTTTGTCCAGAGCCTGTTGGAAGTCCCTCTGCTTCTTGGTCATCACAGACTGGTAGTGCTGGATAGCACTGGCCTTCTCCTGGGATGAGAGAAAGAGAGGGAGAGAGAAAGAGAGGGAGAGAGATAAAAAGAGAAGTAGAGAAAGAGAGTACCTCATTACAATGAGCATCCTTTATGAGTCACTTAATGTGACGTGTGTGTGTGTGTGTGCATACCAGCAGCTCCTGCTCCAGCTGAGTGTTCTTCAGAGCGGCCAGTGAGTAGGCAGAGCTCTTCTCTTGCAGCTGTTTCTCCAGAGCCGCCACACGAGCACTCTTCTTCTTCAACTGTAGCAGGACAGCAAGACCACCGTTGGGTGACGATCAGAATTCAACAAATACGACTCACACATCAGATACACACACACACACACACACACACACACACACACAACACACACACACCACAACACACACACACGCTCATAGTCCATCTGTGTGGCAGTATCTGAAAGAAGCTCTATGTCCACTGGAAGGGCAGATGAAGCCATCCCTACTACCCTTACCCCTTCACATCTGCAAACCCAGAAGGGGATAAGGGAAGAAGCTTGTGGCCTCTCCCCTTCCCCACTCACTCTCCTCACCTCCTTCTCGGCATCGGTAGCCTGGCTGGCCCTCTGGAGCAGCTCGCTGTGGACCTGCTGGTAGTGGGAGGCCCTCTGGGCCATGGAGCTGTGCAGGGAGGAGACCTCCTCCTGGGCTTTAGACAGCCTCTCCTGGAGCCTGGAGGCCAGGGAGCTTTGTCTGCCTCGCTCTGCCTCCACTGCCTGGAGCACTGGGAGCAGCTGCTGGTATCGCTCACCTGGAGGAGTGGGGAGAGGGGGGGTAGAAGGGAAAAGGGAGTGGAGTGGTGTAGAGGGAGAAGGGGGAGATGGATCGATTGGAAGAGGGGGTAGGTAGAAGAGAATGAGATAAAGAAAAAATATCACACAGCCCAACAACCATAAATACATCAACTTAGTACAAAGACATACATCTGGTTCACAGGAGGCTGGTGAATGGGAGAACGGCTCATAATAATGGCGAGAATGGCGTGAATGGGATGGTATCAAACGTGAGATACCATTCCAGTCATTACTATGAAACTGTCCTCCCCAAAGAAGGTGCCACCAGCCGCCTGTGATTCGGTTGTACTGCACACACACCTGGCTTGGGTCTGAGTGGGTCTGTATTTCCTGTGTAATCCACTGGTGGCAGCATACAGGGCTTCACACAGAGAGGTCCCTCATCGCCCTGTAACAACACAACCCCATCAAGTGTCTAAACAAGTATCTCCCTATCACCCCAAGTTGACTGTCTGTGTTTGTGCATATAAATACATGTCTGAATGTGAGTGACTGTACGTGTCTAAGTACGTGCGTGTACGTGTCCCCAATCCTCCATACCTCTCGGAGGTGCAGCAAAGCCAGTATGCTCTCCAGACTAGCTAATTCAGCCAGGCTCTGCTGGGCCTCTCTCTGGCATTGAACCAGCCTGTGTTCCTGGCACTGGGTGAGGGCCCGGAGGTCCTCCGTCTCCCTGTGGAGAGAGGTCAGCTCCCTGGCCGCCAAGGCCCGATCCCCCAGCTCCATCTCCAGCCGCGAGGCCCGTTGGGCAGCCTCCTCCAGACGTCCCTGGAGCTCAGAGGTTTTTGTGTTGAGTGTGCGCGCCTGGGTAACCTCTTCCTTCAGCTCACTAAAGAGATGGTTTCAATGACATACAGTGCATTCAGAAAGTATTCATACCCCTTGACTTAATCCACATGTTGTTGTGTTAAAGCCTGAAATCAAAATGGATTCAATAGATTGTGTGTAAAACAACACCCCATAATTACAAAGTAAAAACATGTTTGCAAATATATTGAAAATTAAAGACAGAAATAACTAATTTACATAAGTACTCACACCAGAGTAAATACTTTGTAGAATCAGCTTTGGCAGCGATTACAACTGAGTCTTTCAGAGCAAGTCTCTAAGAGCTTTCCACACCTGAATTGTGCAATATTTTCCCAATATCCCAAAAAAATTGTCACATGCGCAGAATACAACAGGTATAGATAGACCTTAGTGAAATGCTTACTTAAAAGCCCTTAACCAACAATGCAGTTTAAAAGAAAATACCCCCCAAAAAGTAAGACATAAGAATAACAAATAATTAAAGAGCAGCAGTAAATAACAATAGCGAGGCTATATACAGGGGGTACCGGTACAGAGTCAGTGCGCGGGGGCACCAGTGTCGAGGTAATTGAGGTAATATGTACATGTAGGTAAAGTTATTAAAGTGACTATGCACAGACAATAACAGAGTAGCAGCAGCGTAGGAGGGGGGGGGGGGGGCGACGACTTGGAGCTCCGGTACCGCTTGCCATGTGGTAGCATAGAGAACAGTCTATGACTAAGGTGGCTGGAGTCTGACAATTTTTAGGGCCTTCCTCTGACACCTCCTGGTATAGAAGTCCTGGATGGCAGGAAGCTTGGCCCCGGTGATGGACTGGACCGTACGCACTACCCTCAGTAGTGCCTTGCAGTCGGAGGCCGAGCAGTTGCCATACCAGGCAGTGATGCAACCCGTCAGGATGCTCTCGATGGTGCAGCTGTAAAACCTTTTGAGGATCTGAGGACCCATGCCAAATCTTTTCAGTCTCCTAAGGGGGAATAGGCTTTGTCGTGCCCTCTTCACAACTGTCTTGGTGTGCTTGGACCATGTTAGTTTGTTGGTGATGTGGACGCCAAGGAACTTGAAGCTTTCAACCTGCTCCACTACAGCCCCGTCGTTGAGAATGGGGGCATGCTCGGTCCTCCTTTTTCTGTAGTCCACAATCATCTCCTTTGTCTTGATCACGTTGAGGGAGAGGTTGTTGTCCTTGCCCCACAAGGTCAGGTCTCTGACCTCCTCCCTATAGGCTGCGGCCTTGTCAATGTTGACCTGTTCAAAGGTCTTACTCACATCGGCTGCGGAGAGCGTGATCTCACAGTCGTTCCTCAACAGCAGATGCTCTCATGCATGTTTGTGTTACTTGCCTCGAAGCGAGCCTAGAAGTCATTTAGCTCGTGTGGTAGGCTTGTGTCACTTGGTAGCTCTCGGCTGTGCTTCCCTTTGTAGTCTGAAATAGTTTGCAAGCCCTTCCACATCCGACGAGCGTCGGAGCCGGTGAAGTACGATTCGATCTCAGTCCCGTATTGACGCTTTGCCTGTTTGACGGTTCGTCGGAGGGCATAGCGGGATTTCTTATAAGCTCCGGGTTAGAGTCATGCTCCTTGAAAGCGGCAGCTCTACCCTTTAGCTCAGAGCGAATGTTGCCTGTAATCCATGGCTTCTGGTTGGGGTATGTACGTACAGTCACTGTGGGGACAACCTCATCGATGCACTTATTGATGAAGCCAGTGACTGATGTGGTGCACTCCTCAATGCCATCGGAAGAATCCCGGAACATTTTCCAGTTTGTGCTAGCAGTCCTGTAGTTTAGCATCTGTTTCATCTGACCACTTTTTTTAAGACAGAGTCACTGGTGCTTCCTGCTATAGTTTTTGCTTGTAAGCAGGAATCAGGAGGATAGATTTATGGTCAGATTTGCCAAATGGAGGGCGAGGGAGAGCTTTGTACGCGTCTCCGTGTGTGGAGTAAAGGTGGTCTAGAGTTTGTTTCCCCTCTGGTTGCACATTTAACATGCTGATAGAAATTAGGTAAAACTGATTTAAGTTTCCCTGCATTAAAGTCCCCGGCCACTAGGAGCGCCGCCTCTGGATGAGCGTTTTCCTGTTTGCTTATGGCGGTATACAGCTCATTGAGTGCGGTTTTAGTGCCAGCATCGGTCTGTGGTGGTATGTAGACAGCTATGAAAAATACAGCTGAAAGCTCTCTAGGTAGATAGAGCATCTCATGATAAGCTGTAGACCACACTAAGGCGAGCAACACCTGAGACTTCCTTAGATATCGTGCACCAGCTGTTGTTTACAAATATGCATACGCCCCCGCCCCGTGTCTTACCAGAGGCTGCTGTTCTATCCTGCCGATAGAGTGAAAAACCCGCCAGCTGTATGTTATTAATGTCTTCGTTTAGTCACAACTTGGTGAAACATAAGATATTACAGTTTTTAATGTCCCGTTGGTAGGAAATATGTGCTTTCAGTTCGTCCCATTTATTTTCCACCGATTGAACGTTAGCTAACAGTACGGATGGCAAAGGCAGATTAGCCACTCGTCGTCTGATCCTCACAAGGCACCCCGATCTCTTTCCGTGAAATCTCGGTTTCTTTCTCCAGCGAATAATGGGGATGAGAGCCTGTTTGGATGTTTGGAGTATATCCTTCCCGTCCGACTCATTAAAGAAAAATTATTTGTCCAATTCGAGGTGAGTAATCGCTGTTCTGATGTCCAGAAGCTCTTTTCGGTCATAAGAGACATTAGCAGCAACATTATGAACAAAATAAGTTTAAAAATGTGAAAAAAATAACAAAATAGCACGGTTGGTTAAGAGCCAATAAAACGGCAGCCATGTCAAATTGGTTGTTGATTAGCTAGACAACCATTTTTAGGTCTTGCCATAGACTTTCAAGTAAATTTAAGTCAAAACCGTAAATCGGCCACTCAGAAACATTCACTCTCTTCTTGGTAAGCAACTTGGGTTTCAGGTTATTGTCCTGCTGAAAGGTGAATTCATCTCCTGGTGTCTTGTGGAAAGCAAACAACCAGGTTTTCCTCTAGGATTTTGCCTGTGCATAGCTCCATTCCATTTTTATCCTGGAAAACTCCCCAGTCCTTAATGATTACAAGCATACCCATAACATGATGCAGGCACCACTATGCATAACAATATGGAGTATGGTACTCAGTAATGTGTTGTATTGGATTTGCCCCAAACATAACACTTTGTATACAGGACAAAAAGTGATTTGCTTTGCCACATTTTTTGTAGTATTACAAAAAAAAAAAAAAGACTTGTGGAGGTCTACAATTTTTTTTCTGGTGTTTTGGCTGATTTCTTTTGATTTTCCCATGATGTCAAGCAAAGAGGCACTGAGTTTGAAGGTAGGCCTTGAAATACATCTACAGGTACACCTCCAATTGACTCAAATGATGTCAATTAGCCCATCAGAAGCTTCTAAAGCCATGATATAATTTTCTGGAATTTTCCAAGCTGTTTAAAGGAACAGTCAACTTAGTGTATGTAAACTTCTGTCAGTAACTGTCAGTAAACTTCTGTCAGTAAAAAAATAATCGAAAAATGACTTGTGTCATGCACAAAGTAGATTTGCCAAAACTAACTACCGACTTGCCAAAACTATAGTTTGTTAACAAGAAATTTGTAGAGTGGTTGAAAAACGAGTTTTAATGACTCCAACCTAAGTGAATGTAAACTTCTGACTTCAACTGTACACTACAGTTCAAAAGTTTGGGGTCACTTTAAAATAACACCAAATTGATCACAAATAAAGTGTAGACATTGTTAATGTTGTAAATGACTATTGTAGCTGGAAACGGCTGACTTTTAATGAAATATCTACATAGGCGTACAGAGGCCCATTATCAGCAACCATCACTCCTGTGTTCCATTGGCACGTTGTGTTAGCTAATCCAAATGTATCATTTTAAAAGGCTACTTGATCATTAGAACATCCTTTTGCAATTATGTTAGCACAGCTGAAAACTGTTGTTCTGATTAAAGAAGTAATAAAACTGGCCTTCTTTAGACTAGTTKAGTATCTGGAGCATCAACATTTGTGGGTTCGATTACAGACTCAAAAATGGCCAGAAACAAAGACCTTTCCTCTGAGAAATTAAGGCTATTCCATGCGAGAAATTGCAAAGAAACTGAAGATATCATACAACGCTGTGTACTACTCCCTTCACAGAACAGCGCAAACTGGCTCTAACCAGAATAGAAAGAGGAGTGGGAGGCCTCGTGCACAACTGAGCAAGAGGACAAGTACATTTAGAGTGTCTAGTTTGAGAAACAGACGACACAAGTCCTCGACTGGCATCATCATTAAATAGTACCCGCAAAACACCAGTCTCAACGTCAACTGGTAAGAGGCGACTCCGGGATGCTAGCCTTCTAGGCAGAGTTGCAAAATAAAAGCCATATCTCAGACTGGCCAATAAAACAAAAAGATTAAGATGGGCAAAAAGAATAGACACTGGACAGAGGACGATTGGAAAAAAGTGTTTGAGGTGTTTGGATCACAAAGAAGAACATTCGTGAGATGCAGAAAAAATGAAAAGATGCTAGAGGACTGCTTGACGCCATCTGTCAAGCATGGTGGAGGCAATGTGATGGTCTGGGGGTGCTTTGGTGGTGGTAAAGTAGGAGATTTGTACAGGGTAAAAGGGATCTTGAAGAAGGAAGGCTATCACTCCATTTTGCAACGCCATGCCATACCCTGTGGACGGCGCTTAATTGGAGCCAATTTCCTCCTACAACAGGACAATGACCAAAAGCACAGCTCCAAACTATGCAAGAACTATTTAGGGAAGAAGCAGTCAGCTGGTATTCGGTCTATAATGGAGTGGCCAGCACAGTCACCGGATCTCAACCCTATTGAGCTGTTGTGGGAGCAGCTTGACCGTATGGAACGTAAAAAGTGCCCATCAAGCCAATCCAACTTGTGGGAGGTGCTTCAGGAAGCATGGGGTGAAATGTCTTCACATTACCTCAACAAATTGACAACTAGAATGCCAAAGGTCTGCAAGGCTGTAATTGCAGCAAATGGAGAATTCTTTGACTAAAGCAAAGTTTGAAGGACAATTGTTATTTCAATTAAAAATCATTATTTATAACCTTGTCAACACCTTGACTATATTTCCTATTCTTTTTGCAACTAATTTCATGTATGTTGTTTTCATGGAAAACAAGGAAATTTCTAAGTGACCCAAACTTTTGAACAATAGTGTACACTGCTGCCATGTAGTGGCCAAAATCTAAATTGTGCCTGGGCTGGCATAAGACATTATGGCCTTTCTCTTGCATTTCAAAGATGGTACAAAAAAAWKTGTTTTTTTCTTTGTATTATCTTTTAACAGATCTAATGTGTTATATTCTCCTACATTAATTTAACATTTCCACAAACTTAAAAGTGTTTCCTTTCAAATTATATCAAGAATATGCATATCCTTGCTTCAGGTCCTGAGCTACAGGCAGTTGGATTTGGGTATGTCATTTTAGGCGAAAACTGGAAAAAAAGGGGAGGTTCCTTAAGAGGTTTTAACAGAACATGCAAATCGAGGATGCAACGATGTGCAGGCTTTCTTACCGAATTCTGAGCCAACAAGAYGAGTAACAAACAGCAAAATCACTCGCCTATGTCAATCTACTTCAGTAGAAAAATTTAGGCTACCTATTCTATTGGTCAGCTTGTCTTGAAAGAAATAGCCTATTCCAAACAGACTCTGGGACAGTCGTGGGACGATAGATCCCAAATTCAAACAACCAAGTTACACCTAGGCTACATTTTTTTTTAAATACAATGAAAAAAGCAAATGAGTCTGATCCAACAGATCAGAAGGTTTAGCTTAAAATGTTGATCAACTATAATTTCTTCACATTATAAGCGCAGCAAAGCTCACAAGGCAGGATGCTACGCACAAATCTTCGTTCCATAATGCAATTAGAGGGAACACAGCTGTCAAAAGGACATTGCACGCGAGCGGTTTCATGTGACAGAGATGAAATTTAGAAAGAGAGGATATCTAATAGGCTACTTTGAAGCGAGGCAAAACATGCCTCATAATACGCATTAAAACGTTCAGGTTTCAAATATTTTTTAAATATTTCATTAACTTCTTATTTACAATGACGGCCTACCCCGGCCAAACCCTAACCCGGACGACGCTGGGCCAATTGTGCGCCGCCCTATGGGACTCCCAATCACGGGCGGTTGTGATACAGACTGGAATCAAACCAGGGTCTGTAGTGAAGCCTCTAGCACTGAGATGCAATGTCTTAGATCGCTGCGCCACTCGGGACCCCAATTAGGTGTATGTTTTCAAAATGCATCTCCAGCTCATTGCAGTGGTGTGTGACAGGCTGATGTAGCCTGCCTTAACGTAGCCGTTCGATGGCTCATTCAAAACAACTGGGAACTCGGGAAATCTCAGACTTCCGACTTCAGTGCGTTAAAGAGAACTGGGAACTGGGGGGAAAAAACATGCTCCGATTGGGAAAATTTGTTTTGAACGGTCATCCAAATCGGAATTCCAAATCCGGAACTCTGGCTTCTTTCTAGAGCTCCAACTTTCTAAACTAAAGATCACTGATGTCATGACTTGACCTCGTATATTTCAAAGTTCCCAGTTGTCTTGGAAGTACAACAAGATGCTGCAGCAGCAGCTCTTGAGTTGTCTKACACATTTTCCACTCAAAGGCTCTGTATCTGTAAGCATGTGATAAATAAGATACATAACGAATACCGTACACACGACCTAATTTAATTCCACAAAATTATTGAAATTCCCTTAGACTGATAAGCATGCCCATTCAAAAGACTGGTATTTCCATCAATGAATAGGCTAAAAAGCATTATTTCAAAATAGGATTTTTTTTGTATTATTATTTGTGGGTTTTTCCAAAAAACAATATCGGACAAAGGCCGGCTACTACCGGCTAACGGAAATCCTGAACTGGGTGTATTGATACACCATCCAAAGTGTAATTATTAAATTCACCATGCTCAAAGGGATATTCAATGTCTGCTTTTTTTATTTTTACCCATCTACCAATAGGTGCCCTTCTTTGTGAGGCATTGGAAAACCTCCCTGAAAACCTCTTTGTGGTTGAATCTGTGTTTGAAATTCACTGCTTGACTGAGGGACCTTACAGATAATTGTATGCGTGGGGTACAGAKATGAGGTAGTCATTCAAAAATCATGTTAAACACTATTACTGCACACAGAGTGAGTCTATGCAACTTATTATGGGTCTTGTTAAGCACATTTTTACTACTAAACTTACTTAGGCTTGCCATAACAAAGAAGTTGAATACTTATTGACTCAAGACATTTCAGCTTTTAATTTTTAATTAATTTGTTTAAAAAAATATCTGAAAGCATAATTCCACTTTTACATTATGGGGTATTGTGTGTAGGCCAAAATCTCAATTTAACACCTCTAACCGTATAGCTAGCTACTCAACTCTGTGATGATCAGGGCTTTAAATTAACTTGTGTCCACCAGCCACTTAAGTCAGGTAGATACTAACATCTATCACCCACTCAGATTTTTTTTACCAATGAAAAGATTTTTGTTCGGTTTAATTACACCAACAAAACACACAAAAATGGATGTGCATGCTTTGTAATGTTTCTAAAACAAATGTATAACTAGTAAGAAGCAGTGGTATGTCGAAACAAAACGGCAGAAATACTTTGAAAACAGCTATTGCAGAATTTATTTTGCTCTAAATATGATCATACGTAACTATTTTTATTCACAAATGCGAGTGAACCGCGTGCACTGTGGAGCCCTGGCCACCCACCAACGTGGCTGGAGAAGTAGACATATCACCCACCAATGTCCAACTCTACCCGCATTTGGCAGGTGGTAATTTTAGGCCCTGTTGATGATAATGCCCACACCCACCTGATGGTTTGGCCCTGCTCCTCTCGTGCTCTCTCCATCACGGTGCACTTGCTCTCCAGCTCCTCTCTCTCTCGGTCACACACGATGAGACTCTCCTTCAGTTTGCTCTCGCTCTCCATGACCTTGGAAACACAGTCGAGCCATAAGGTCAAAGGGTCGGTCACTACTCATTATTTACTATGCTGAACTAAGTAAGGGTTCAATGAGTTACCTTTTTCAGCTTAATGGAAATATTTGTCTTGTAGTCTTTAAAAGCGTCTGTGAGTTTCTCCGCATTGCGAAGGGCTTGGTTCCTTTGTTGCTCCGCTCTGTAAGAAACGAGACAGCTCAGTACATTGTCGTTATTTCACACTAAAAGACATGGTTATGCCCGTGAATGAGCAACAAGTGTCAGTGTTTTCCTCAGTTGGATTGTTGCCTTGGTCCGGGCACAAAGGCCCCGAATGATCATAGGATGCCAGCAACAAAATCAATTGAGGACAATAGGGGGGRAATTATTTTAGATGGGGAGAATAAAAGCTAAAACAAATTAATGCAAGGGGAAAGTGTCAAGTGTTACCGTTTTCCTTGTCTGGTTGTGTCGGTAAGCTCTGTTCTGAGCATGCTCAGTTCGTCTCCGAGTTCGGCTACCTGTCTGTCACTTTGCGTTGCTGCCTGCTGGCTCTGCTCTGCCTTCAACTCTGCAGTCCTTAATCAACAACAAGTCAACAACAACATACAATTCAGTTCTATTTTCATTCTGAAAAAGATATTGGAAAATACAAATTCAGTGAGACTTAATTACAATCTTACATTTAAAGACACAGCAATAAAAAATATGCCTACTGACCGGAGTTCTTTGGCCTGGGCCTCCACCTCAGCCTCCAAGCCCAGGATCTGCTCCCTCATGACGGTCACACTGGAGGTCTTAGCCCCTACTGTGGAGCCCAGGAGACGGGCCTGAAGAAAGAGCAGATACACCGACCATTTAGCATCTCTCCTAGTGAATGTCAATGATCTGTACATGCATGGTTGTTCTCACTTAGTACCTTGGTTTTAGAGCTGGCCAGTTCAATCTGGGTCGCCTCCAGGTCACTGATGAGCTGTCTGTTCTCCAGAGCCAGGGAGGCGTTCTCCTGACGCAGGCAGCCTAGCTTCTTCCTGAGGGGGGCAACCTCCATCTCCACTGCCCTAGACAAGGAGCACTGATGGATACAGAGGTATAGACAGGTTAAGACATGAACCACAAACCCAACACACACACACACACACACACACACACAAACATCAAAGACAAGAAACACACTCAACTCAGATTGTCACGCAAACAGACAAAGTCTGTGACATTATAGCTACAGAGTTAGTGTACAAATGACCACACACATACATACATAGTAACATACAGTAACATAGACCGGTCCACCTCTAAATAAAGGGGCTGTCTCTCTCTCTCACCCTGGAGTCAGTACTGGGTAGGCTTTCACAGGCCTGTCTCTCAGCTGTCCTACTTCTGTGGAGGGGTCTCTCAAGACTTGGGTTGTCAGTTGGAGGATGTGGGACATCAGGCCGCTGTAGGTCCTCTAGGGACAGAAGACCTGGCAACCCATGTACTAAACTCCTCTCAGACCGCTCACTGTGACTCTCCTGTCCTGAGTGACTTGGAGGATGGCGAAAAGGCATGTCAAAGTAAGTGCTACATCTGTTGGACTTTCAGAGGACCTAACAGTATGTTAGTCAATTGGGCTATGTGCGTGAGGTAGTTGCATTGACTGGCACCTACCTGTGACTAAAATGGGGAAATCAAGTTAGCCATGTAACGTTATATTGATACCTAGCAGCAAGTTAGCGTCGCTTACCTTAATTGTTCTCCCAAACTTTGCAAACTAATCTCCGTTAATCGCAATTGATTCCTTAAACTGGCCACATCTTCGACAAGATCCTCATCGTTGTTGTTAAACATTGGTGGCTGTCATTTGCACACGCTAACGTTAGCTAACTAGCTAACATCAACAACTCGGGTAGCCAGTTTATCAATCAACAGGTTGCTAGGGTTATTGTTAGCTAGCTAGTTAGCTAAATGAAGATGTATAGCAAATATGTGCTGTGGTACTCAGGATCAAGTTACTTAGCTAGTGGAATAGGAAAATCTTTTAAAAGGTTCATAAAGTTTAAAAATCGTTTACTGCTTGGCAGTTCAATCGCTCACTGCCAAAATGTAAACATCGCTCCAACATCGCGTCATTCGATTGGACGAGAGGGAACTGTGTGAAAAGTGATTGGTTTCACGAAGAGGTCGTGAACTGCAAAGGCCGCGAATGGTGGCGCGTTTTGGCTGACCAATTCAAAGCATATGCATCCCAGCCTCCTAGAATTTTCCTTTTTGTCAGTGTTGGTTTCTGTTACACCTGGCAAATTCTTATTCATCTCTATTTGAGGAGCAGAAATATGCAGAATGACGAAATATAGTGGATAATTTAAAAAAAATGATGCATATTGTGTTTACTTTTGATTCATGTAGTTGACAACAACATATCATATCATGAGTCATAGCTGAATAAATTCCCTTCAAAATGTGAGACTGACCCTCAGACATTTAAATAGAGAAAACGTTTCTCACAGGAACCTTTTGACACAAGTCATCATTGATAGCCCAATCATAAAAAATGCATTTACTTTGAAAGTAATTTAAGAGGAAGGAAAGAAACGCCATATATACAGTTTAATAAAATATTAAATTGAATGCACCAATATGCCACAATGTATGAGTGCCATTTCACATACATATGTTTCAATCACGTGTGGCTTCATTCGTTAGACATGCAATATACAGCTTGATACCAGGAATCGACTACCTACAGTGTCTTCAGAAAGTATTCACATACCTTGACTTTTTCCACATTTTGTTGTGTTACAACCTGAATTTAAATGGATTAAATTGAGTTTGCCTATACACAATATCCCATAATATCAAAGTGGAATTATGTTTTTCGATATTTATACAAATTAATAAAAAATGAAAGCTGAAATGTCTTGAGTCAATAAGTATTCAACTTCTTTGTTATGGCAAGCCTAAGTTCAGTAGTGAAAATGTGCTTAACAAGACCCATAATAAGTTGCATAGACTCACTCTGTGTGCAGTAATAGTGTTTAACATGATTTTTGAATGACTACCTCATCTCTGTACCCCACGCATACAATTATCTGTAAGGTCCCACAGTCAAGCAGGGAATTTCAAAAACAGATTCAACCACAAAGACCAGGGAGGTTTTCCAATGCCTCACAAAGAAGGGCCCATATTAGTAGATGGGTATATATTTTTTCTCCAGATATTGAATATCCCTTTGAGCATGGTGAAGTTAATAATTACACTTTGGATGGTGAATCAATACACCCAGTCACTACAAAGATAGGCGTCCTTCCTAACTCAGTTGCCGGAGAGGAAGGAAACTGCTCAGGGATTTCACCATGAGGACAATGGTGACTTTAAAACAGTTACAGAGTTTAATGTCTGTGATAAGAGAACTAAGAATGGCTCAACAACATTGTAGTTTCTCCACAATACTAACCTACTTGACAGAGCGAAAAGAAGCAAGCCTGTACAGAATACAAATATTCCAAAACATGCATCCTGTTTGTGGCAAGGCACTAAAGAAATACTGCAAAAAATATTGAAAAACAGATTAGTGTCCCTGCTTCCCAAAACACTTGTGCGAGCTGTCGATAATAAACTGTCGTTATCTCTCTCAGAATGATCTTGACTCTATCCAGTCAGGCTTCAAGACGGCTCACTCAACTGAGACAGCTCTGCTTTGTCACGGAGGTTCTCTGCTCTGCCAAAGCTGATTCTCTCTCTCTCTCATCCTCCTAGATCTATCCACTGCCTCGACACCGTGATCCATCAGATCCTCCTCTCCACCCTCTCAAGACCTGGTGTGTCAGGCTCTGCACACTCCTGGATTGCATTCTACCTGGCAGGTCGCGGAGAGGATCTGTCTGCACCACCTGCTCTCACTATTGGTGTCCCCCAAGACTCGGTTCTTGCCCTCTCCTCTTTTCTCTATACACCAAGTCACTCGGCTCAGTCCTATCCTCACATGGTCGCTCCTATCATTGCTTTGCAGATTACCCTCAACTATTCAGACCCTTTACTCAGTACTTTGTTGAAGCACCTTTGGCAGCGAGTACAGCCTTAGGTATGACACTACAAGCTTGGCACACCTGTATTTGGGGAGTTTCTCCCATTCCTCTCTGCAGATCCTCAAGCTCTGTCAGGTTGGATGGGGAGTATCGCTGCACAGTTATTTTCAGGTCTCTCCAGAGATGTTCAATCCTGACTAATCTCCCAGTCCCTGCCCCTGAAAAACATTCCCACAGCATGATGCTGCCACCACCATGCTTAACAGTAGAGACCTCATGAAGCAGGTCTTGTCTGCTACGTGACCTAAAGGACTGGAGACTCATTAACACTGCACATGAATTAGAACAAATAACTACTCTGTCTGTCTTGACTTCTTCCACCCACTGCAAGGCTAACAGTATGGCCACCAGCTCCACCGTATATACAGCCAGATGATCTGTAATACGTTTCCTGACTCTCACCCCACATTCCTCCACCACAAATGCTGACCCAGTACGTCCTGTCCTTGGATCTTTTGAACCATCTGTGTAAATGGCCACAAAATCCTGATACACAGAATCCAGACGTCTCTTAAACAAATCAGATGGATCAACACCCTCCCTATCTTTCTGTAGTCTCTCCAACACTTCTAGATCAACTACTGAAGGCGGGAGTAGCCATGGTGGATTAACAGGAATACCTACAGTTGGGCTAAACTCCCTTCCATACAGTCCCATCTCCTTCACTTGGGCATTACCCACCCACCCAAAGCTCGTGTTCTGTCTTCGCTCATGTCCCCAGCATGCCTGTAAAATCCCTTTTGCAGAATGAGACACCCCATGTCCCTGTAGGTTGACCCAATAATTCATTGCCAGCTGCTGTCTCCTAATCTGCAATGGCATATCCCCCATCTCCACCTGTAGTGCAGCCACTGGGTACGTCCGAAACACCCCACTACATATTCTGAGTCCTTGCCCCTGTATGACATCTAGCCTTTCCAAGGATGTCCGGGCTGCCGGACGCATACGCTATACTGCCATAGTCTATTACAGATCGGATCAATGCAACATACATGGTCCTTAATGAGGAACGACCAGCCCCCCACTCCTTCCCCGTCAGACAGCGCATCACATTTAGCACCTTCTTACACTTTCCCACCACTCTCTCGATGTGTTCTGCCCAGGTCAGTCTAATGTCAAAGTTTACCCCAAGAAACCTGAAGGCCCCCACCCTCTCCAAGTTTCTCCTATATAACCTCAAACATACCTCATCTCCCACCTTCCTCCTGGTAAAGAAATATGTCTAAGTTCTCTACAGAGAACCTGAATCMCCACATTAATACCCACCGCTCTACCACATCAATTGCTTCCTGTACCTTCCTGACTATGTATGGCACATTTCTTCCCCTCTTCCATAAGGCCCCATCATCTGCAAATAACGACCTCCGAATATCCCGCTGTACCTGAGAGTAAACGTCATTGATCATGATTGAGAACAGCAGAGGACTAATCACACTTCCCTGCGGTGTACCGTTATCCACCAGGTAGCTGCCTGATAACAACTTTCCCAGCCTCACCTGGATTAACCTTCCAAACATGAAATCCTTTATCCAGTTGTACATTTTTCCTCCTACCGCCATAATATCAAGCTTGAATAACAAACCCTCCTTCCACAGCCTTCTCCACATTAAAAAAGACAGCTACAACAGTCTCCTTGTTCACCTGAGCCTTCCTGACCTCTGCTTCTAAGCAGAACACTGGGTCCATAGTTCCCCTTCCCTTCCTGAACCCAGTCTGATGTGGCGATACTAGCCCCCTGCTCTCCAGGAAGTAAGTTAGCCTCTCTGTAATCATACGTTCCATAATCTTACATACATATGATGTTAAAGCTATTGGCCAATAGCTTGTTGGCCTCGATGGGTCCTTCCCTGGCTTCCGGATTGGTACCACTACTGCCTCCTTCCAACTGCCTGGTAGTTTCCTTTCCTCCCACACTGTGTTGTGCAACACCAAAACCTTATCCAGTGCCTCATCACTAAGATGGGACAACATAACATAGCCCACCTCACCTCATCTTTCCCAGGTGAAGTTAACCCAGCCTTACCTATTGCCCTTTTCACCTCTGCCAAGGTAAATGGTGCATTCAAAGCATCATTTACATCCTCCCTCCTACCAAGCACTTCAGGATGCTCCTCTCTCGTTATCTCTCTCCCACTCTGCCCCTACTCTGACAAATTGGCCGAGCGATGCACTTCGACAAACGCTTTGGCCATCATCTCTGCCTTCTCATCTGCCACATCCTTCCTACTAGTCAACACTGGATAATCCCACTCCCTTCTGACCCCACTCATCCTCTTAATCATCCCCCACTGGTGTCGCCCCTCCAATGGTGTCACAGAACCGACGCCAACATGACCTCTTTGCCTGACGAATAGTTCTCCTCACCAGGGCCTGCTTATACTGAATCAGATGTTGGAAGTTATGCGTCCTTTTCAGTATACTAAATGCCCTGTTCCTACTCCTCACCATTTCCCCAAACTCCTCCGTCCACCTTGGGACTGCTTTCCTCCTCCTCCCTGAACTCTAAAGTATAGCCTCAGTAGCTGCCCCCACTAACGCTGTTCTCACCCAGTTATTCATACTATCCACCCCCCCCCCCCCCCCCCCCCCCCCCCCCCCCCCCCCCCCCCCCCCCCCCCCCCCCCCCCCCCCCCCCCCCCCCCCCCCCCCCCCCCCCCCCCCCCCCCCCCCCCCCTTCATATCCACCTGAGCCATCACCTGCTCTCTCAGCTCCTGAAACTGGTCCCACTTTGCCCTTTCAAACACCCACCTGCCTACTCCATCCACTGACACTTCCTACTCCTTCCGGCCTACTGTGCATACTATGAGGTAATGATCACTCCCTACTGTCGACTCCTCCCATACCTCCCACTCAGATTCCTGCCATCGCACTAGATACCAGTGAGGTCCAAGGCAGACTCTTTCCCTGTGGTTACATCAATCCAGGTCCCTCAGCCATCATTCAGGCACACCAGATCTTTCATTTCTATTAGATTTCCCCTGACATGGCCATTTCCATCCATCCGTTTCCACCCCAGAGTGTGTTGGGGGCATTTTATCATGGCCCTCCACCCTCTCCAGCACTTCAAGTCCAATATCTGACACAGATTATTGTAGTTCAATACCACTCTCTTCCCTCCACTAACCACATATTCCTGTTCAATACCTCAGCCTAGCATCCTGTAGGGAAGTCCTTGCTTTATAAAGGTAGTCTGACATGCACTCTCAACTGTGAGACCTTATTTAGACAGGTGTGTGCCTTTCCAAATCATGTCCAATCAAGTTGCAGAAACATCTCAAGGCTGATCAATAGAAACAGGATGCATCTGAGCTCAATTTCGAGTCTCATAGCAAAGGGTCTGAATTCTTATGTAAATAAAAAAATATATAAATATAAACTAGCAACATTTTCTAAGCCTGTTTTCACTTTGTCATTATGGGATATTGTGTATATTGATGGTGGGGGGGCACTTTTATCCATGTTAGAATAAGGGTGTAACGTAACAAAAAGGTCTACACTTTTATTCGGCGCATGTGACAAATAAAGTTTGATTTGAAAAAGTGAAGGGGTCTGAACACTTCCTGACCGCACTAAGTACTTTACTGTGATTTTTTTGTTTGTTTTTAATCGGCAAAAAGGAACAAATAGCTCCTTAGCAAAGAGCAATTTCTCAGCACTGTCTGGGACTGTTCTGTGTTGAAAAATGAAAACAAGCGGTTATTGGCAGAGGGGTTTGGAACTCTTTCCTACTGGACTATTACCTAATTAACTGCCTGTTGATGTCAAAACTCCATCCAACCAAAACAGGCTGAAATTTCAGGTGGTGTTTTCAAACAGCTCTTACACTAAATTCCAACCTCAGTGTGGAAATGTATATAAAACACAGGAAAATCCTGTTCGAGTGCACTGGACCTTTACTAATGTATTTCTGGTGTAATGTTAATGAGCTAGCTGGTAATAATGCATCACCGGAATGACTAATCTACATCATCTTCAAGTAAATGTTACATGCCATTCATTTCTTTCTGTCAAGATGACCTGATTCATAAAATAATACATCTAACTGGTGGAAACCATGTTATTTCTACCAAAAGTGCCAATTTAACAGACTGCAAGTCTTTTTGAAAAAATAAACAATGAATTCAGAACTTGGGCTTTTAAATATTTATTATGTGGCCGAAGAAGCCTGCTCAAAGCCAGTAGAAAAAAAGATCTAGGGTCTAACACTGGCACAATGACATACAGGAGAAAAACTTCAAATAAAACACACCTTTAAAAAAATTGAGTCAAGATCCAACTCCACTGCCTGAAGGGGAAAATKGCCTTTTCTGAGAATTACGTAGCACATCCAACACCAAGAGGCATTAACTGCTTGAACTCTTAAAATGAAACAAGGAACTCAGAAGAAACTTTATTTTCCAGAGATAAGTGGAAGAAAATGTTACTGGATAAACAAAATCAACATTTTTGACCCTGTAGCATAATGGACTGAATTTCAGTCTTTTTCAAAACAACCAGTCACATAGGAATGTCTAAATTAATGCTACCATTTTTATGAACATATCAATGAAATACTTACGCCACAAAATGTTCCATCCTATTAATACCTCGATTTTACATTCCACATCTTTGCTGGAGTTCTATGAGCACGTTATACATACAGTGAAGTTGCTGCGCATGTCCTGAGTGGGTTCTAGGTGAGCTTGGCTGTACCAGCAAAAGTCTAAGTGCACAGTTGAGGAGAAAGTGAAATAAATAGCACCTGAAATAAAATCAACAAAGCCTGACTTAAGCAAAATATTGGTGTTGCCGTTAAGTGATTGAAATACAAAAGCAACCATTTTTTAGGGTTGAGTTGCATAGGCGGCTATGAGAACTGAATTCAGTTTTAAAAAGTACAAGGTCCAAGAGGTTTTTGTAGTCAGTGTTCTAACGAACTTATCAATGTCATAAAATACAACCGCAGCCCGACAGAAATGAAGGAACAAAGTCCTATTTGAGGCGTTTATAAATGTAAGGGGTAGATTGCGTATACAAAATACAGCAACGATTTATATCTTCAGAACATATAGAACACATGTAGGTACATTACACAACCTTTCAAATGTAATAACACGAAGACCTTAAGTCCAACTAAGTTACCGCTTTACACTTGAACTCACTTAACATTCCTTCTCACAAGCTCAGCCCTCAAWGCAAATTCAACTAGTTTTATTCATGAATCATGTGTTAGAAAAAAGTATTTGACCCCTGTAAGTAAATCGTGACACGAACTATAACACAGTGAAAATAATACGGTTCATAGTGAGATGATTTGCAGAACATGAAGCAGAGGTTAGAGCTAGAGGTCACACGCTTTCAGCTGAGAGAGTGAAAGGAGACAACGCGTATCACTGCCTCTGGATTAATAAGCTCGGCTATCACGTGTTTGGGAGAATGGTTGTACAGTATAACACGCTGAACTTGATGTGCGATCAAATCCAAATTGTAAAAGAAAAAAAATGAGCTGCGCCTCACTGGACACTGACATCAGTAAATACAAGTAGAAAAGTAAATAGACATAATAAAACTGGTTTGCAGCAGCACAAATCTCTGTTGTTGAGTCCCTCTTGAACGTCAACTACTTGCAAACAGGCACACTTTCGACATACCAGGTCGAGGCGCCTAAACACCATTCAAACCCCCCTATCTAACCCTTTTACATTCTGCCTAAACTGGTCTCTCACCCCCTTCGGTTTACAAAATCTAAACAGATCTGAAACACTGAAGTCAACGAGTTACAGAAAAGAGCATATCACTGGACGAAAAGGAAAAACTAAATAGGGAAACTCAAGCTCCCTTCCTGACCGGGCAACATGGAGGTCCGTTCTCAGAAGGCGAGAGTTATAAGTGAGAATGCCTGAGAAGCCAGTGTTTGGAGGATATATTGGCACGGGTGTCAGGCCCGAGACAAAATCAAGGGCTGGCAAACGGTGCCAATACATCCGCCTAACTCTGGCTTCGAGGGCATTATCACTTTTATACAACGGTTTAACAACATATTAAAAATTATGATTTACATATTTTCATTAACGTTACTTTTATGAATTTATTCATACCATTTCATCCTTCCACAAGATATTGTCTCGACACAAATCTAGGGTTGCTACCCAAGCCGGCTGGTCATCCATTCTATCGGTTTGGTTGGCAGTCATTACATCTTTTTTGTTCTGCATCTATGGACACGACCCAGTCGTTCGTTCTAAATGTTTTAATACCATACTGGCTGGTAACATCCGTATCCCATGCTTGATTTCTAGCCAACTATGGTTAACTTACAGTCACGCCAAACAGTACAGCCAGAATAACAAAGTAGCTGCATTGGCGTTTGTTTAAGCAGCTTTCTAGTGATGTTTATTTGCATACATCCATAACAATCAGCTAAGGATGCGCGATTTCAACTGGCGTTGAACATGTGCTCTCGTCAGGACACTGTTGTTCAGAGGAGCTAGCCAACAACACAGCTAACACAATAACTCCAAACTGAAGCGGAGAAGACTGCAAACTAGCTGCACTTTGTTTCATTTCACCTGTTTTCTATTGATATTTCTTGTATACATCCATAAAAATTATGCGGATTCATGATTTCGACCGACTGAGAAAAGCTGCCTGCCTGTCTCATCCCGATTCTTGACACGTTCATTACTATGCTATACTATGACAGCTGGTGACCGAATTTGAATATTGAAACAATGCTGCAAATGTCAGACAGCAAGGTTTATACAAATCTCCGCTGTTGAAAACTAAACATTAGTCTAAAAGAAAAGTTAGATAATATCTAGATGCTTTTTTATAATGGAGACCAAGTTTATAAATCGCTTGGCTGGGCTGAAGAGACAGTGGATTGCGCAGTCAGATGGAACTGAGTAATTAGGCATTTTAACATCATAGATTTACCCAGTGGTAACTTGCAGAATAGACACTGTCTGGAATGCAGTTTTAACCAATCAGCATTCAGGATTAGACCCGCTCGTTGTATAATGCTTTATAAGCGCTGTGYAAACACATAATAAACTACGTAAGCGCTGCGAGACGTTCAGGAAGCAGTGACACCCTCCCATTCTACCAGGTACTGGACCTTGCCGTCCAGGGTGACGCGGCGGGCCAGGACGCGGTACTTCTCCCCGCACTCCAGGCGGCCTGCCGCCCCAAAGTAGCTGCTGATTGAGCTCTTGAGGTGGGACAGCTGGCCGCCTGGGACCAGGCCGTGCACTATATCCGTGGAGTGGAGCCCCGGCAAGGTGTTTTGGGGCTCTGGGGCATGGGGGCCTGGGTGTTGAGGGGGAATCTCATGGTTGGGGGGCTGCAGGGGAACCCGTCGTGGCCGGCCCCGTCTTCTCTTCAGGGGGGGCTTGGCAATGGGCCAGTGGCGGCCCGTGCGCGTCTTACTGGAGATAGACAGGCTGGGGTGGAATAGAGGAGGGAGAGAGATTAGAAAAACACTTAGAGGTACTCCCAATTACCTACCATACAATGACTACAATACAACGGTACAATGACTTTCCATGTGAATGTGTGAGAGCCTGAGTGTGAATCTGATAATGCAGAATGTACCTGGACTGTCTGGAGAGGTTAGTTGAGGTAGTTTCAGTGGTGCTGACGGCACCGACGGAGTCCACGTCTGAGGTACTGGAGGATGGCAGAGATCTGTCGCTCCTGCTGCTGGGAGTAAAGGGGACACTGGTAACAACACCATTCAACAGTTTTCACAAATTGAGCAACTGTTCTCACAAATGAATTTGGGGGGATAACTGACCTAGAGGTTAAGAGATCCAACGAGTGGGAATCAAGTGATTGTGGTGGCGTCACATCCTTCAGGGGGGATAAAAAGACATGACATCTCAATATATAAACAACATGCCTCAAATGTTTTAAGTTTGGGTAAAGGTGTTACCTGCGCCAAGAGTTCACTGGAGCGCCTTAGCTTGGCCAGAGTCTCCAGCGAGTGACCTCCCTGCTTCTTCCTCTTTTTGGCTTTCTTCACCACGCCATTGGTTAATTCACTGGAACAAGATTCAAAATCGTCAAACTGAGTCATCAGTTTCCCTTTCTGCTACTTTAAAACCTGTGGACACCCAAACAATACCCCCCCCCCCCCMAMAAAAWAAAAAATAAAAAAAGCCTTACCAGGATATATAGCATGCAAAAATGAGTTTCTCATTAGAAAGTCTCACCTGGTGTTGGTCAGCGGTTGGATAGCCTTCCTGCCTTTGATTTTGATCTCATTGGAGGCCCTCTCTGGCTCCCCTCTGTCGGCCAGCACCTCAGAGCTCTGGGGACCCGGAGGAAAACGGATCCTCAGCCCAAAGAGGTGCTTCTTCTTCTTAATCTCCTTCCCCGACATGAACCTGGGAGAGGGAGAGAGAGAGCAGGATGGAGAAGTGGAGGACATGAATGAGAGAGGAAGGTAGAGGGGATGGACTGTACATGAGAATAGTTATGCTGACATGATGGGAACAATCATGAAGTCATTGGGAGTGTGTAACTCACATGCTGTGATTGCTATTCAGTGCTTCCAGAATACTTTCATATCGGTCCAACTGAGGAGTAGCTGAAAGCTGGAGTTGGAAAAAGGCAATCGTAAGATTCATTTGAGAGGTTGGAATTTCATATATTGCTGTGTCAAATAAAATATACTGAACAAAAATAAATGCAACATGCAACATTTTCAAAGATGTTACTGAGTTACAGTTCATATAAAGAAATAAGTCAATTGAAATAAATTCATTAGGGCCTAATCTATGGATTTCACATGACTTGGCAGGGGCCATGGGTGGGCCCGGGAGGGCATAGGCGCCACTCACTGGGGAGCCAGGCCCAGACAAAGCCCAGCCAGTCAGAATGGGTTTTTCCCCCACAAAAATACTTTATTACAGACAGAAATACTCAATTAAAAGAGAAATAAGCTTTTGTGAGTATGGAACATTTATGGGATCTTTTATTTCAGCTCATGAAACATGGGACCATCACTTTACATGTTGCATTTATATTTCTGTTCAGTGTAGAAAAAAATGAGAAGATATGAGAAGTTCTATAAATGAATGTTTCTCCAACTGCGTCAAGGTTTGTCCTACCTCCCGGAGCTGTAGTTGATCCCAGTTGTCGTTGATGTAAGTCATCAGCTCCAGCTCGGAATCAAAGTACTTCTTCTTGTGAATCACACTCAGATTGTAGAGGCTCAGGTGTGCAACGTCCACCCTGTTGGAGAGAAACAAGGAAGGAAGCTCAAAACGGTCCAAATTCAATATGATTCGTTATACGATTCGTGTGCAATAGAATTAAGTTGCTCAATTTATCCTAGAGGGAACTTCTGTTTCATCAAACAATCCATACACTGAACTGATGCAGTGTCTTTTGGTTATCTTGCTTGTTCCAATACAGGAAATAATAAATCAATTGGATAACATCAATCCATTGCACAAATCAAATCTCTTCTACACGAGTTCCACTCACCATCTAAGAGGCAGTCGTTTGAGGTACTCCGGTCCACTATTGCAAACTGAACAAATAAATAGATAGAACCTGGTGAGAAAGAAGCACAAGCGCTTGTTTATTTTCTGGCACCGCATTGGTAGCCAGCACATGCTTCCTGAAAGATGACGTATCGTGAGGCTTTAAAAGGGGGGGGGGGGGCTGTTTCGTACCTGTCTCCATAGAGCATGGGTGTCTTAAAACACTGGATACACGCCTCGTGGAACCACTGCTTACACCTGTTGCACTGCAGCATCTTCAGGTACCAGCTAAAGGGAGAGAGGGGAGAAGGGTTAAAACAGAGGGTGTATGGGAGTGGTGTGTGTGTGTGTGTGTGTTACTCACTCTCCAGGTCCTCCACAGTAGCAGTAGCATTGCTGGATGTTGGTTTTGTGGCCCTGGTCCCACACCAGGTACTCCAGGGCATAAGGCAAAGAGTGGTTCATCTCCTGCTGGGCTCTGGGACCCTTTAGCATGCCCTTCTGTCAGAGAACATACACACACCCGACTGTGAGCTCAATTGGTTGGAGCGTCCCCCTTACCATTTATTACAACCTTTTCACACAGCGGTTCTGAGTCCGTGTAAGGTCAAGTAATGTGAATGCGTGTGCTCACTTTCCGGTGTTGTCATATTGCATTATGTTGTATTGCATTATAGTGTGTTGGTTTGTGTACCTTGCATGCTGAACTCACAAAATGAATTTCCATGGAAATATAAGTTATTGTATAGTTATCGTACATTTGTTGTTGTGGCCAACACACACTCCCCACAGAGCCACTTCTCGTCGGTGTCGATCAGACTGGAGTCGATGATGGGGGAGTGGCAGAGCTGGTGATATCCTGAAAAGGGAAAGATGGATCACAGTTAAGAGAATTACTATTGTATCGATGTGTGTTTCCAGAGGTGGGACCTCTAATGACCAGATAAACAAGGACTCCTTAACTTGGATATGAACCAGCAAACATTTGGTCCCAGGTGAAATTTCCGAACCTGGTCAGGTTAAAGGAAGGAAGGGGTTAGGATGGTGATTGTGCCCTAACCTTGTCCACACTTGTCGCAGATGACAATCTCGTTTGGCTCCTCGGAGCACTCGTCCTGGCATATTGTGCAGACCATGTCCTCCCCTCCCTCGTCCCCTGAAAACAGACAGGACGGGATAGGTCACTCCTCTAGATAACCACACACCGCCCTTTAATTCATAAAAGGGAACAACCAGGCAACCAGCATCACACAGCAAAGAAAAGAGAGAACATTTCAAGAAAGAGAGAGCTTCAGGGAGGAGATTGAAGAGATAGAACGAACGATAGCGAGAGCTCAATAACGCAGAACAGTTCACGCTTGTGCTTTGTAACTGACCAAAAAAAAAAAAAAAAAGAGCCCGAGGTGGGAAATCCCCATTTTACTAATGTGATGTGCACACAGGCTATATGGGGTCATATCTCCACAAACACATCCCCATTTGCTTCCAATCCAACATAAATCGAATAAGCTGTTGCTTTCACCCAAAGTCGACAAATTAAAATATGTCATTCATATCCAGCCCAAACAGGGAAGGGACATTGTTTTTAACAACAACTGCAACCTTGTGGAGTAAAATGACATAAGATAAACACCAGTGAAAATACATTTTTAGGGCCCTATAAAATCATTTTTGTTGTTGTTGTTATTAACATTTAATTTAGAAGGTTATTGGGAAAGCCTTTCCATCTACCAGAAGACTTTTCATTAGCATCATCGCAAATGGCTACACACAAAACGGTAGAAGCGCACGCCACACAAAGACAGGGAATTCTCGTTGCCTCTCTACAGAAATATGAATCACGGATGCATTCTGTTCCATGTCTTATGATAAACTTGGGCAAATTAATACATGTTCAATACATTTGATTGATTCCCTACATCTTTTGAATATAGTTGAATTCCGTTTTAATGTCTGGATTCTATAGGGCCCTAATCTTTACTACTTAGAGGGACTTCAGTTGAGGGGCCTAGCATCATAAGAATTCATACTCAAATACCACTGGGGGTGCCATTTGAGGTTCAACATAACAGTCACGAGATCCCATTTCCTGCCACTTTGACCAAAAAAGATTGCCCAATTCCAGTATGTCAAACATTAGTCATGTGTCATCTAACTGAAATAGGCATGCCCGTTAAATGTCTAGGCCCCTCACTGAAGTGTAACCAATTAACATGTGAACTGAACAATGAACTGAATGAACACAGTAGTAATACAAGCTTAGGAGTACCTTCCCTATGCTTGTCTGGCGGCTCCGTGGGGAACTTACGTTTGGCGTGAGCCCAGAATCTTTGTGGTTTGTTGACTGTCAGGGACAAGTTACAAAAGATAAACCCGGGCTGAACGGAGGAGATAGGAGGAAGAAAACTCAACCAAGGATATCAACCCAACTGGAGATAGAATGAATGAGGGCAAGCCAAACGGCATTAATGAACACATGTTTAACTGAAAACTGTACAGCCTGGAGAATAAATACACGTTCTAAAAGCTAAATTCGAAGGATTCTGCCCATCGTGTATTGGTCATWTCTGTGGAGAAAATAGAAAGGCATGTATTTTTCTTAGCAGATAACTTTTTTATTATTATTTCGAGTGTAATAAAAGCATATTACACAGATGGCAAATATGCATCAAGTTGTACGGTCAACATATCAAGCAAGCATAAAACTGTTCATCCCATTGACTATCGAAAATATGACTGGAACTTGACATGGCACCATGTCTTGGGCAGGAGAACTACTTGCCTGTCTGAATGTCCTTCCACAGAACCCAGGACTTCGAACGATCTTCAAAGACAACAAAACAGCGCTGCTTCCCCTTATTTATCTGAGGGAGGGATAATTTGTTTGTATATGATCCTTTACTGCAAAATGACATAAGATACGGCTGAAATTGCATTTTATAGAACATGTGAACAATAACATCAAATAGAAACGTTCCACCTATTAGCAACAGATGCTTACCTTAGTGATAATCCCCAAATAAAACAGGCCATCTGACCATCGGGCTAGGACCTCTTGTCCCTCTTTAAACTTGTCGCCGAGGTTGGTGTCCATGTTCCCTCCATGTCCATCCTCGGCAGGTTCGACGCTGGTCAGGGACACTGGCGTCTTGTGCTGCCGATGGGAATTTGCTTTCCGCTGGTGGACCGGCAAATGCTCTAATGCTGTTGAGTCTCTGTCATATTGGAAGAGAGAGGTGAATTAGCCTAATTCCTACAAAAAAAATAGGTGTCACTGTCAAGCATTGTCATTGTATTAAAGCTACAGGCGAGTGGAGTCTCACCATGAGAGCATCTCTGACATTGCCAAAATATTCAAGGGAGACACAGAATAAAGGAGGATTATTTCAACAGAAACACTGGAAAGCCTAAATCACATATTTTTGAGAAACTGTTGCAGAATAGAATAGCTGCATAGAATTTGACAGGCTGTCAACTCAGCTGCCAAGTAACTCATCATACTAACTGTTAGTCCGATTAATAAGGCTGTAATACACAATTGATCGCTATTTACAGCCTGGAAGTAATACCTGCAAAATCATGTAAATGTTCCTTATAAGCTAGATGGTTGAATAAATTACATTTAAAAGCTGCAATATGTAACTTTTTGGGAAACCCAACCAAATGCACATAGAAATATGAGTTATATATCTGTCATTCTCATTGAATGCAAGTCTAAGAAGCGGTGGATATTGTAATGAAACAGGCAGGGAGCAGGTCTCGAACCCTCGACCTTCAGCCCGAAGTCCAGCGCGCTATCGACTGTGCCGCAAAAGCATGCTCATGCGGCAGAGTCGATATCCGCGCTAATAAACCCAGGGTCGTTACAATATGTTCTACTGCTATGCATTTCGTTCATACGTTTAGTTTTAGTCTTTTACTTTAGTTTGTGTACATCAACTTAAAACAAGCTGAAAATACAATATTTTTGGTTATTGAAAATATTATTTTTTTCACACAGGGGTTTAGATGGCACAATGGTTTTCTATACATTGCTTTTTTTTGTCACATACTGAAATTAGGCGAACTATTAGAATTTTAGCAACCAAGAAATGGCGAAGCGATTCCTGCATATTGCACCTTTAAACTTACTCTACCGGTTGTCTGTGCAGTTTGTCCTTCAGCTGCTCGAAATTTGAGACAAATATCCACTGGAAAGTATTGTTTGCCCTACTTTTTAGCTAGCCAGTCGGTAGGTATGTGGTTCAGTTTGGTACCCCGAGGTAAAACTCGTTTTATACTGGATATTCGGTTCTCTCGTCAATAGATATTGAACCAAGCATGACAAGATTTACATTTTAAATCACACAAAACAAGTGTGAATTGTTCTGCATCCTCCCCTGATTCAGAATATAGAATGTATTGTTGATGAGGAAACCGCACAGACAACCGGTCTAGTAACTTTAAAATGTAATTGTATTCAATATTCTGGCTTGTAAAGAACATTTACACGATTGTTCAGGTATTCGTTTCAGGCTGTATATACCAATTAATTGTGTATAACAGCCTGATTAATCAGACTAACAAGTTGTGAGAAAAATGTACTGAGTCTTGGTGCATGATGTCCTTCAATAAAAAGCATTAATTGGTTTTAAAATGGGGTGTTCGAATCGAACCCTATCCCTCTGTGCACCGTCACYGTTTCCTTTTGTTCGTGGGCTAGCTGTCAGGACACTGCATCCAGGATGAAATAATGAATGCATACATTTACCTGCACATACGTTCTCAGTTCAACGAGTAAGTTTGATGCAGCATGCATGCAATTAGTCTTATTGGTTGTCTAGGCTAAAAACAAGTGACAGACAGGTCTCGAGCTATCACAGACGGAATGATTCTGGAGCGCACCCACACCCCCAATATAAAAACATCGTAATGTTGATAAGGTACCTCATTCGGTCAGTTCGGAGGGTCAAAGTGCCACATATATTGAAATACTCGGTCGTAATCGGTGTTTGGCCTCGTGTCCGAGTAGCGGTAAATCTCTTTGAAATGCACCTCTCTTAATATGACACACTAGCAAGGTTTTTTAGAAAATAACAAACGGGTCATTTTCCCCTAATACATTCGCCATTTTGGTTTCCCGCTGATCTGGGAGTGCATTGTGGGAGTCGTTCGCTCCACCAGCCACTAACCACTTTTTTTTCATACATTTGAAAATGTAGGCAGGACTCTTTTTCCTCCACGACCCACTTGAACCTTTTTTTATGATTTAGATTAGAGTCGGAGGACCAATCCAATGTTTATGATCTACATTCATTTTATAGTCTCACCTTGACTGCATATCCAGGTCGTGAGCCCACAACTTCATTCTAATGTGCATAGTGCACATGCAACCTGCTTTTCTGGAATTGGGGGGGGGGGTTATGGGAAATGTAGAGCTGTAGTAGACTAGCCTATCATTATTATTATTAATAATACGGTTGATTCATCCATATCTTTGATGGGAATTTAAAAATAATATTACTTCCCATCAAAGATATGGATGCATCAACCGTCCACTTGTCGGCGCTTGAGAACCAAAAACTGGACAATTTTCACCGCGGCGTTACAATGTAACAAAGTAGTAACATTCATATATTGTAAATTCCATATTTGTTCAAATTAATAGCTGCGACATTGTTGCTTTTTATAACTGCGAGCTGCTGTAGGCTATCCCTTTTCAAACATTTACATTTTATGGCAAATTCCAGCATTCATGAAATTCTGAATTAGTGACAGAGAAAAATAGTTATAATTTATTAATGTATGATTATTTCCTAGTAATTATACTGATTTAATATGATAGATTTCATACAGGAAATGATAGCTATGCATTGCTTTGCACAGAGGGGATCAAAGCTTTTGCGTCGGCAAAAAAAATCATCCCTCTGTCTTTATTTTCTGCAGTCCTTGTGAGATACAATATGTGGCTGGCTGCTAGTGGTAAAATCCTTTCTCTTTGCAGCAGGATATTATGCTGGCAGCACGATCGCGGATTATTATTTTTCTCAAAATAAGAGTCCCCCTGCTAAACTTTGTGAATATCGATTTTTTTTCTTCTCCACTCTAGTGCCGTAAAACTGTTTTTCAAACCATTGCTACCAACTTTGAAAAAATAAATGGATAATCTAAACTATTTTTGTATATAATGTGTCCGTCATCTTTTCCTATGACCGAAAGGAGCTTGTGGACATCAGAACAACGATCACTAACCTTGATTAGGATGAAGATTCCTACTTCAACGAGTCGGAGGCGCAGGACATACTGCTCACCCTGGACCAGGGCCCAATCCTCAAAACATGGAAAAGAAAAAGGTGGCATAAGAGAGACCGACGTGCCAGTACCCTGACGGAACTACGTCAGCGAGGTACTTAAAAGGCGCCCCTATCCTACGTTCTATTGGTGAAAGTAAAATCACTGCAGAACAAACTGGAAAGCTCCATTCGAGACTATCCTATCAACTAGACCTGAAGATCTGTGATATCCTATGTTTCACAGAGTCGTGGCTGAACAAGGACATGGACAATATACACTGAGGAACACCTATGTGAGAATGCCATTCACTGACTACCGCTCACCGTTCAACATCATAGTGCCCTCCAAGCTCATCACTAATCTTAGGACCCTGGGACTGAACACCTCCCTCTGAAACTGTTTCAAGTTTTAATGTCTCATGCACAAGTACAGTGAAATGTCTTCCTGACGGGCCGCCCCAAGGTAGCCAGGGTAGGCAACAACACATCCGCCACGCTGACCCTCAACACAGATGCATGCTTAGTCCCCTCCTGTAGTGCCTGTTCACCCACAACTGCGTGGCCGCGCACAACTCCAAAACCTTTATTATGTTTGCCGACGACATGACAGTGGTAGGCCTGATTACAGACGACGATGATGGACCACACACACCAACACAGTCATGAAGAGAGCACAACAACACATCTTCTCCCCCTCAGGAGGCTGAAAAGATTTGGCATGGGCCCTCAGATCCTCAGGAAGTTCTACAGCTGCAGCATTGAGAGCATCTTTGACTGGCTTCATCACCGCTTGTTATGGCAACTGCTTGGCATCTGACCACAAGGAGCTAGCTGCGCTACAGAGGATAGTGCGTACACCCCAGTGCATCACTGGGGCCGAGCTCCCTGCCATCCAGGACCTCAATACCAGGCGGTGTCAGAGGAAGACCTGTGAATAATAACATTTTCTTTTTTATATTGTTTTATTCACAMCATTTATTTTGAAACTTTACACACACATACTCGTATGTTGAAAGCTATTGTGTAGACTACATTTAAAGAAATACACAAATGCATGTTATTGGATTACTCAGTTGAGTCTGCAAAACTTAGAAAAGTTCTCTCTACAAGCCAATATGTATCCCATGTACAGTTTATTACAGGATATGTATGGCACAGTCCCCCCTCCAAAACTACACATATTTGGTTAGTAGAGACCCTACTGAGTATTTTTCACCCCACTTTTTTCTGAGAACGGTAGAAAAGTTCTCTGCAGCCCAATATTCTCAACATACCAGCATCAACGATAGTGTTTTTTCATTGTTGGTTAAAAATGTTTTTTAAAACCATATTTTTAATTTGTTTCCCTAAATTACTAATTGCCTTTCCTTGCTGGCCATTGATTAAAATGCAATGTCTTTTGAATGAGTTATCCATTTTGCAATATTTTGAAATGTGTAGTTTTATTTTGAAGGTTTTCTCATTACATTATGAGCGTGACGTCATCCATTGTGCTGCTGGCAGAATACTAGTCAGCTGCACGAGCAAGACAGCAGCGCTGCCCGACCCGTGAACTGCGTAAAGAGCCGGTCTTTGGCTGTAGGTTATCTACACAAATGGAGAACTAAGAATTTCGATGTTAGAATATTTTTTGTGAAATCTAGAATGTGTTTCGAACGCATTGGAAACTGAAAATTGTGTAGCCTACGAACACGGACAGTCTCTTCATGAACTCCAGCTTCACTCCATTTATTTGGATTCTCTTTCGCAGTTCCACGTATTGAGATGATCTATTTTTGTGATGGCGAGAGGTCTGTTTCCACGGGCCTGGATAAAGAAATCATTCTTTTTCCAGGTAACAGTGCTATTCTAAAGCGTTTTACACATTTTATATTGACAGAGCTTGCGGTCAATAAGATTGACACCGTGTTGTTACTGTCATTGATTGTTGTAGCTAGTGTATGCATTTTGTCGTGCAGACTCTTAAAATTCTGATGGGGCTAAAATGTTCATTTAATAGTAGCCTACACAGCAGTTCATGGAGGTAGAAAACATTTGGCTGCGATGCATATTCTTGCATGCTGAAATGGTTGATGCTACCATGAGGTGCGTCAATTTGGTTTGGAAAAATAGTCTGCCTACCCCTAAGAACTGGCAGAAATAAATTAGGCCTATTATTATGTTATGGGACTAGGGCACTAGGCTACACTTTATTGCATATAGCTTAATACACTCTTATTGAATGTACTCAAATTCATTTGGGCTACCACCTTTGTCCTTGCCTGAGGCCACCAGTGGCATATGTAATTCTGCAGCTGCAACAGTTTGTTTATCCAGTGCCACAGCAGGAATGATCTGCTGTGCTGGATAATAAGGCTGAACCAAGAGTATTGGGCACTGGGGGGCCTGAAATTCCCCTATACCAGGGATCATCAACAAAACTGAACAAAAATATAAACTCAACATGCAACAGTTTAAAAGACTTTGCTGAGTTACAGTTCATAGAAGGAAATCAGTCAATTGAAATAAATTCATTAGGCCCTAAWMTATCGATTTCACATGACTGTCAATAAAGTAATGCATCTGTTGGTCACAGATGCCTTAAAAAATAGGTAGGGGGGTGAATCAGAAAACTAGTCAGTATCTGGTGTGACCACCATTTGCCTCATGCAGCGCGACACATCTCCTTCGCATAGAGTTGATTTGGCTGTTGATTGTGGCCTGGGGAATGTTGTCTCACTCTTGAATGGCTGTGCGAAGTTTCTGGATATTGGAGGGAACAGGAACGCGCTGTCGTACAAGTCGATCCATAGCATCCCAAACACCYCCAATGGGTGACATGTCTGGTGAGTATGCAGGCCATGGAAGAACTGGAACATTTTCAGCTTCCAGGAATTGTGTACAGTTCCTTGCGACATGGGGCATTATCATGCTAAAACATGAGGTGATGGCGTTGGATGAATGGCATGGTAATGGGCCTCAGGATCTCGTCACGGTATCTCTGTGCATTGAAATTGCCATCGATAAAATTAAATTGTGTTCGTTGTCCGTAGCTTATGTCTGCCCATACCATAACCCCACCGCCACCTTGGGGCACTCCGTTAACAACTCCGTTAACAACAACAACATTGACGTCAGCAAACCGCTCACCCTCACAACGCCATACACGTGGTCTGCGGTTGTGAGGCCAGTTTGACATACTGCCAAAATCTCTAAAACAACGTGGCAGAGAAATTAACATTAAATTCTGTGGCAACAGCTCTGGTGGACATTCCTACAGTCAGCATGCCAATTGCACACACCCTTAAAACATGAGACATCTGTGGTATTGTGTTGTGACAAAACTGCACATTTTAGAGTGACCTTTTATTTTCCCCAGCACAAGGTTCACCTGTGTAATGATCATGCTGTTAATCAGCTTCTTGATATGCCACACCTGTCAGGTGGATATATTATCTTGGCAAAGGATAAATTCTCAGTAACAGGGATGTAAACAAATTTGTGGAACATTTTGAGAGAAATTAGCTTTTTGTGCGTATGGAACATTTATGGTATCTTTTATTTCAGTTTATATTTTTGTTTAGTGTAGATTCAGCCTTTTTCTTAAGCGGATGGTCGGGGAGCCGGAACGTAGAAGCCCAAACGGATATAATATCTGTCTAAAACGTAGTAATTTCAAACCTTGCTTACAATTGTATACTATCTCATGTCTCTCTATTATGCGTTGGAATACTTGTACAGATTTCCTCAATTAAAATCACTYGGAGCTGATTTCCTGGTGTTTTTAGTTTTTTATGCCCAACAATGAATTTTTAAAAATATATGTATGTATGGGGAACCTAGCCCTATACCATAAGAGGCTTAGTGGGAAGAGGGCGAGACGGACCATATGCACTGATGTACAGAACACGCGCTGTTAGTGTGTCTGTCTGTTTTGGGTTGGATAGAATGTAAAAATAATATTTAGCTTGGATGTGACATAGTTGCTTGTTCACTCTGGCCAGTGATGCACAGCCTATTACTATGGTTCCCAATCCATCACTATGGTAATGTCGACATTGCTCTCAATGTCTGACATGCTTGCTTTGCTTATTATTATCATTTGTTTTAATTTAACCTCCTATTTAACTAGGCAAGTCAGTTAGGAACAAATTCTTATTTACAATGACTACCTACCAAACCCGGACAACGCTGGGCCAATTGTGCGCCGCCCTATGGGACTCCCAATCACGGTCGGTTGTGATACAGCCTGGAATCGAACCAGGGTGTCTGTAGTGAGATGCAGTGCCTTAGACTGCTGCGCCACTTGGGAGCCCAATGTTTTGGTAAATATGTAATAGACTTATATAATATGTAACTTATTCAAACCACAGAATACATTTTAGAGGACTTTCTGTTGCAGTATGTTGAGGGCATTCAATAGCACATGATTGTATTTAGAGCTTGGAATTGCCAGGGACCTCATGATACGATATTATAACCATACTTAGGTGCCGATAGGATATCTATTGCAATTCTCACGATTCTATATGTGTTGCGATTCAGTACTGTGATTTTATTGCGATTCAATGTTCCAAACATATTGCTCACCATATGTCTACTACAAAGGGATGAGAGAGCCTGAGAAAACAAGTTTTGATTAGTCATGGAAATAAAAGTCATGAAAACAAATTGGCTCCCTTTTTTAAAAAGAAAATGGAGAACTAGCAAGGGAAACTAGAAGGGAAAATACTGGCATTTGGTGCAAAAAGAATATTCCAATATTGTCAAAACGATATGATATATTGTTAAATAATATCCCAATATGTAACTGTTTCGATTATCCCCCCCCATCTCTAACTGTATTCTGTTCCCATGTTTTGCTGTACTCAATAGTTGTTCTACCATCTGAAAAACAGCCTGGGATGTATTCAGTGATGTGAAATGTTCTGAACATTGCAGATAGAACTAGAACAAGTAGAGCAGACATGATTACATTTGCAGATAGAAATAGAACAAGTAGAGCAGATATAATTCAATCGCTTCATATGATTTTTTTGTTCTTTCTGACAGACAATCCTATCTGTTTTACACAACATTTCAATCTGAATGTTCTCTAACATTACATCCTCCTGAAGAGATGTTGTTGTTAGAAAAATATTTTACTGCTCACTGTAGAATGAGGCCTGGCTTGTGACTCGACCAACAGTGACTTGGTCCTACCCCTGGAGGCCCCTCTCTCTCTAACCCCTTTAAGCCATAACTCCCTCATGGTTCAAGCTTATTCTTCTCATCCCAAAACAACACCGCTCCAGGCTTGATCATAGAGTCCTGATTAGAAATACTTAGTCAGAGAAAATCAAAGGTGATTTGTCCCTTTCCCCTCACAAGTATCTTATTGGTCACAGTTTACCTTTCAGACATACTCTGATTCTGGTTTAATATCCACACATAGTATAATACAATTTATTGGCAGGGCAGTGGGGCAGTCAATCTCTGATCCCTGGCATCAATCCCTGATTAGGCATGCATTCTAGGTAGTATGCTAGTATGGACATTGGAACGTAAGCATCTGCCGACTGCACACAGGCCGTTCGTTATCTTGTCATGTGATATGAGGCCTGTGACAGCCTATAGCCTAGGTCGTAACTCAATTGATTTAGAACCATGTCAAGAGTCTTGTTACATTAAGAACAAACCAACACTTAACCCCATAACTCTTGTTGTTTAGTCTCAACGGGCCACTGTGGTGTATGAGATCAATAGCTTGATTATGTGACCCCACTGTCACCGTGGAAACTACAGTACCGCTGGTTGTCTGTTGTTGGTCACATGACTGTTGATTAGGAAGCGCTAATTAGTATACCGCCATTGACCAGGCTGGCCTCATTTTTCACTGTCATGGCAAAATAGGGGTTTGTTCTCTCACTCCATTTGTTTGTAGATGCATGTGAATGTGTCCCGTTAAAAGTCCAGAATCCTAACAGAATACCTCACGCCATTGATGAAAAAGCCGCAGTTTCGGATACATTGAAAATCGAACGCTTACTGACAACTGCACTTTAGAATTAGATGGAATGATGTTTACTGTGTAGGGTAGGGGACTCGGCACACTATTTTACAACACGATGTGGTAGATTGAACATGGTGGTTAAACATTGTGCACTTAATGCTCTACTCATTGATGCATTGGTGCATGCTTATGCATTTTTAAAGGGAAGGTGAAGAATAAAGCAACCAACTAACCCGGTTTGCTCTGTTTGACCCCTGTAGGCTCGCATCTCCTTTGTGCGGGTCAAATACCTGTTCCTCACCTGGCTGACAGTGTTTGTCGGAGGCTGGGTGATCTACGTCCAGTACTCCAACTACACCGAGCTCTGCCGAGGACATGAGTGCAAGAACGCCATAGTGAGTACGGACACATCGGTCATATCCATGATCCACTTCGTTTTTGTTGTCGTCTTCTCTTACATATTTTGCTGTCTTTATTGATAGACAGTCGGTAGGGGGTACGGGAAAGACGGGAGGAGTGCTTTGAACAGGCAGTGGGGCCAGATTGGTATGACAACACTGTGTGGGGGGGTGGGTGGGGCGGTAGTGGTGGTGGTAGCACTGCTATAGAGCATCACCCATAGCATCTCACCCATCTTCACAAGTGGTCCGCCCTCTCTAGATCTCACTTTGTAAAATCTGGTGTACTGTTGTAGAGTAAAGCAATGGAGAGAGAGAGACTAACACCAACCCATGTCCACTGCTCCCCCAGTGTGACAAATACAGGAGAGGCATCATTGACGGCTCGGCCTGCAGCAGCCTTTGTGACAAAGACACCCTCTACCTGGGCAGGTGCCTCTCTACCAGCCCCAACAACCAGGTGTGGTAACAGACTGTGCACCCTACCTCTGAGCTGCAGGGGTTACTGTACTGTACAAGTTGTCTTGGTCTGTACCAAGTACAGGTCCAGGATCAGTAAAACCAACCTTAGATCAGTGCATCCTCCTAGGACCTGGACCTACAGCCCTAATGTTGACTCAAGAAGGCACTTCAGCAAGTTCCTGTATGTGGCCAATGGTTTTATTGAAGGGTGTGGTGTCTTCAGTAGAAGTTCACTACAGTATTTCCATGCACCGTCAGTTCAGAATAATAATCCAGTACCATCGGTTCTTCTTATCGACTGTAGGTGTATAAATAATGTAATGCCACTCTCTGGTTGTCCCCCTCGCCTGGGGCTCTCAGGTGTACACAGGTGGCTGGGGTGACGTGGACGGGGTGATCCGCTGCCAGGTGGGGGAGGTGCTGCACTATGAGCTGGGAGAGGAGCCGGAGCCCCGGAGAGAGGCTGCAGTCTTCGACAAACCCACCCGCGGAACGTCTGTGGAGAAGTTCCGCGAGATGGTCTTCAATCACCTCAAGGTCTTGGAACTATTGCCGCGTTTGACTTCAGCAGATGCTGTCGCACATAATCAGCATACCGTTTTGACATGGGTTTTTGTCTCCACCGAAGTCCATTGAGGCTTTGGTTATTTATTGCATCAACATTTTTACTGAAATCTGCATAGTTTATAGAGGATACCAGTTAAACCTCTCTTGTCTTTCCTCCCCCTTTCTCTCCACTTACTCCCATCTCCAGTCAAAACTGGGCGAGCAAGCTAATCTGGCCAGCCTGGTGACCCAAATACTCAGCGTCGCCGACGGCAACAAGGACGGCCACGTCTCGCTCCCAGAGGCCCGTTCGGCCTGGGCTCTTCTCCAGTTGGACGAGGTGCTGCTGGGCCTGCTCCTCCAGGAACGGGGCCACACCCCTCGTCTGATGGGCTTCTGTGGAGACCTGTACGTGACCGAGAGGGTACCCTATGGCCCCCTTTACGGTGTCAGCCTCCCCTGGCCCCTGGAGGCCTGGGTCCCCAGTGGGGCCCGACGCAGCATGGACCAGTGGTTCACCCCCTCGTGGCCCCGCAAAGCCAAGATCTCCATGGGCCTCCTGGAGCTGGTGGAGGACATCTTCCACGGCAACTACGGCAGCTTCCTCATGTGCGACCTGAGCGCCGGCCACTTCGGCTACACGGACCGCCACGACCTCCGCCTCACCGACCCGAGGGCCATCGTCTCCGAGGACGCGTTCAGGCGAACCATGCGCGCGCTGCACTGCGAGAAGGACGACGACTGCTTGTTGGGGGCGGACTGCCGGACATCATGCGACGTGGCTCAGAAACGATGCAGAGAGGAGGTGACCCAGCCCAACCTGGCCAAGGCGTGCAGGGCGCTGAGGGACTACCTCCTGAGGGGAGCGCCAACGGCGCTGAGGGAGGAGCTAGAGAGGCAGCTGTATGCCTGCATGGCCCTCAGGGGCTCAGCGGGCCAGATGGACATGGAACACTCGCTCATCCTGAACAACCTCAAAGCTCTGCTGTGGAGACAGATCTCCCATACTAAAGACTCATGATGCTCAAAGAATTGAGACGTAATTGACAAGTCTGCTACTGACACAGTGGCTTAGGAAGAGGAGCCTTTGGGGAAATGATTTCTAAAAACTCAACCACTTTGGTGGATCGTTCATTCAAGACRTACTATATTGTTTTATCTACCACCCGTTTCATGCAGCATAGCAGTTGTTTTGGCGGTGTAACCGCATTAGAGCTGTCAAATCCACAAGTTGCTCCTGGCATTATACCTATTTGAAAGGAAATTACTGGAACTCCCTTCAGAAAAGCTATTTTTTCACTACTTTGTTTTGTAGTAAACAGAGGAAGATGAGTGTTCCCAGTGACATCATCGGTGTGCACCGTGTGATTTTAACCAATTATGAGTAGGCATTGCCTACTAATTGGTTGTCAATGGAAATCTTCCCCCCTTTTTTTAAACTACTTAACAAACGTGCCATTTTCACATTTTGATGTTGGTGTGGTGCTGGAGATATTTTTTCCTTTAAGATACGTTGTACAACTTCGAACACTAATGTGAGATGTAGTCTACACCTCGATTAGGCTGATGAATGATTTTCAATTTGAGCTTCATTATTTCCCGTTCTGAACTTCTAAAGCGAGTGGCTTCATGACAATCAAAAGCAGCCTCTCACCGATTTGACAGCTCCACCTCAGACACCGCCCAAACATTAGCTATGCGGGTGTCGGCTATCGCTTGATCCGATTTAATCTAGGCATGAGTCGTTGGAAGAATGGACTACTACAATTCAGGATGCTGGGAAACTGTAGATACTTGCTGTTTATGAAGGAGCTTATGGAACATTTTGAGGTGATAGTATTAAGTACTTGTACATTACRTGAAGACAATGTGACCAATATATCTAACCGTATAGAAGTCTATGGCTTTGTCCCAATAATCTTTCCTGCCATGATTTGAAATGACCAGTATTACCATTTAGTCCATACCTTGACCGATCCATTGTTTTTAGATTCATGGGAAGTAGTGAAATGAGTGTATACTTCAGGAGGTAAGATACTGGGCTGCACCCCATGGAGTCATCCACTTTGCTGGACATTTCACCACCCTTCCTCACTTGATGATTTGTATTGGCATATAGCAGTGCGGCATCAACTGGACTAATAATTAAAGGCTCCTCAAAGCCCTCTGACAAGAGCCAGTTTGTGTACCATGTACATTTCTCAAACATGCCATATTCTGTACAAGCTAGAGATCATGCTGAAAACACCAGACTTGTTATCTACCACTTAAGGAGGTAGTGTACATGAACTGCATTTGACTTKCTGTTTCTACATTCTTTCAAGCTCAAACTTAGTCACACTGTACATATTTTGAAAAGGAAACCCAGTCTAATGTGGATTCTGAAGGAGTTAAATGCAGCTGTGGCCTTCGGTTTTGAGGGATGAATTGCAATGTAGATGTATGTTTCCATGTTTACCTTGAAGTTTGAACCAGCATGATTTTGCACAATAAAAACCACATACCACTCACCCCTGTGGTCTCAGTCGAGTTGAAAGTAGATTAACCTGACTGTCTGTGCAGTGTGTGAAAAAAATATGCCTAGCTTAGTAAAGGATGTTAAAAACGGCATGTGTGGGAGAACCTGCTAAATCAACTCATTCAATCACACGAGAATTTCCCTCAAATATAGAAACTGCAGTATACAGGAAGCCATTCTCGCAAACTGCCAGGACAGTGCTTCCGCAGGGAGCAAAGTGACGGTGAAACAAAGTCATTTGCAATACATTTATTAAGCCAGTGGTCCGTCTAACCGTCCGCCGCCTCTGCTTCCTGTGCTCGTAGAAAGCTGGCCTTTTTCTGGGCGACGCGGTCCTTTCTCTGTGCCAACGAGAGTTTGGCGCGGTTCCACCTGCGACAGAAAACAATACCCCCATTAACCATCAGCACAGCGAATGAGATTATAGACCGATAGCTCAAAGTTGACGCTACCAGTGGATCTACAATATACAGTCGCTTCTCTCAGCCCCGTCTTGAAAGGACAATGGACATCAGCTGTTGCAAATGAAGGACCAACTACATTTTGCTCAGCATACTTTGTATCATCATAAAGAAGCACTACCCCAACGCACAATATGCAAATGTTCCCAAGTGTAAAGCCAGCAACTGTGTACCAAACCCACCTCTTCTTCTTGACGTCTTTTTTGGGTTTCTTTTCGTGGACTGGGTTCTCTCTAATGGTGGCGTGTGCTTTCTTGTACATCTGCTCTACCTGAAAGAACACATTGTTTAGACAGAGGTAAGGTAAACAGTTCAGGACAAGGGTCACAGAAAACCAACAAACAGCCCCTCGGCATTATCTGGCCATTCATCTCGCTTCTCTCAGCCCCGTCTTGAAAGAACAAAAAAACATCAGCCGTCGCAAATGAAGGACCAACTACAATTTGCTCAGAGATCTTGGAATCATCATCAAGAAGCAGCGAATTTAAATAGGAGTTGCCAAACCAACTGATACTCTCCCATTACAGGATCAGGAGTACAGGCTTTCCGTCACTAATGTCTGATTCAGTGGGCTGTGTAAAACGGCCTTACCGTGTCTGGAGTGACTCCGTTCTTTATGAAGCGGGAGAACTGTTTCTTGTAGGCGTCTTCGTCCTCCTCCATCAGGTAGCTCATGTAGTCCGACACGTTCATGCCCATGATGTGTTTGCGATGCATCTCTGCGTTGAACTCTTTGCTCTCCATGTCGTAGCCTGGGAAACGTTTCGTGCTGAGGAAAGAGAGGTACCACACCGATTACTTTGGTCGATTTAGTGTACAGTGACTTTGAATAGTCAAATTAAAAACAAGTTTTCCATAATCACATTTTAAAATGACAAAAAGACAATGTCTTATTACAGAATTGATAGTCTAGTCTTGGGCAAACATTTTCCGATGAAGTGCATGAGAAGAGACGTGGACACATTTTGTATCTCCCGACAGGATCCGCAGTGAGGTGTTCAGCCTTCACTACAGGTTTATGAGAGAACTATAATACTTTACCCCTCTGTGTTGGTCATATAGGACATTTCAAGTCCAAGATGGGCAAAAAAGGGGATCCATATTCAGCTTTAACCTGCACTCAACTAACCTGTGAGGAATTGAGAGGCCACCGTCAACGGCGCCCTTTAGTGCTCCGAACACTTTGTTGCCCGTCGAAGTCCTGGCGAGCCCGGCGTCTAGAAAACACGTGAAGGCCCCCGGCTGGCCGTCTATACTCTCCACGTTGAACTCATCTCCCGTCACCTCCACCTGGCCCTCGTACACCTGGTCCATGCCAAACTTGTTCAGCAGCTGAGGAGCGAGAGAAAGAACGATGTTTCATTAGAGAAATGCAGTCTAACATTTCGCCRCAATCTCGGTTGCAAATGTATATCCTCAAATGATTAGAAAGCTTGCTATAGTGAAATTAATTGCATTCACTGAGACGGAGGCCACACGACTAAAAGCAGGTCAAGAATATCCCCATACCAGCGTCATAGGTCACCGCACATTTTTTATAAAAAGTATATTAGAGAAAATTATAAGCTTCAGAAAACTGTACACACAGGTCTGTCTTCCCTTGTTAGCGTAATGATACTGGTACAGGATGCGGTGTCAGGTTTTAATACTTTTTTAATCAACAATTAATKTGCCAGTGCAGATGAATGGCTACACAGGTGCCATCAACACCCTGACAAACAGCTTTACTCAGGGTGAAGTCATTCCAGTATAATTACAGCGACGTCAACCAGCTTCCTCATGAAAACAGAGAAATAAAAAAAGCGAGAACATTTTTGCACGAGGGTGCACCCTATTGTATGTGTATCTGTATGGGATTGCACAATGGTATGCGCATGTAGCTATGCATTCCTCTATGTGTATGAGCGTGAGGTGTGTGTATGCATACAGTATGTGTGTGTAAGCATGCATTAGGGTGTGTGTGTGTTTCCCTTACCCTGCGTGCCAGCAGTAGGCCTGTGCAGTAGGCTGCAGCGTAGTTTGTCAGTCCCACTGTGATGCCGTACTTTGGCAGTTCATGGGAGTAGGCGGCACTGACAATCTGGTCACCCTCAATCTTGGCGTAAGCGATCTGAAACAGAGATAGAAGTGGTGAGGGTCTGGATGTGGTAAAAWTGTTTTAATCAAGATTCTTAGAGCTGGGCAGGGACAAAAGCCTGCACAATGCACTCACCTGACAGCAGATATCTCTGTTGGAGAACCTCACGATCATCCTGTACTTGGGAGTGTTGTACTTGTTCTTGTCTTGTATGACCAGGCGCTTACGGGCAAAGTAGTCAGTCTTCCCCTCTGTCAAAGACAATCACAAACACACAACTGGCTAGTATGCCAGAATTAGCCAATCACTTGACTGTTTATCTTCAGCACTTCTAGTAGTTCATTCATCTCGCTTCTCTCAGCCCCGTCTTGAAAGAACAAAAAAACATCAGCCGTCGCAAATGAAGGACCAACTACAATTTGCTCAGAGATCTTGGAATCATCATCAAGAAGCAGTGAATTTATCACAAATTCACACAACTGGTTAGYATGCCAACATTTGTCATAAAAATAAAAAATGGTTTATTCTCCTCAGTCAGTGGCTGCATTCCAAACACTTAACAGACACACCGTCTCCCCTCAGGGCAAGTGACTTTTAAATGGCCACCCTTGCCCAGAAATTCATCCCCCGCCAATTGTGTTTTGAGCTACCGGTTGCTTATGGGTGCTTTATATGCGCTACGGTCAATTATGATTACATGTCTACTTATATTAACTATATCGTTATTAATATACACCTACTGTATGATAGCTAGCAAATTAATTAGCTAACTAACATTAGCCTGCCTAGCTGGAACTTCTGAAGGAAAATGTTTTATTTCTACAATTTCCAAAAGCTAACCCAACAAAAACATTGTTACTTTTACGAGACGTGTTTGTGCATGAGTAGCCCAATTTCTAACTTTCGTTTTTACTTACACGTGTATGTTGACTCCATGTTGAGGTTTTACGTTTCGCCCGGACATTTCTTAGCGGATGTACAATCATTGCGAATTGAATTATGGGGCGTTTCAGGCCCGAAGTGTACATAATTGTACACTCGCAAACTCCATTAAAAACTAGGGCTGAGGGGCTTACGTTGCAAACTTCCCTTGCTTGGCTAATAATTTGTACCAACGACAAATAGGGTGTGGTGTGTCTTTTATGAGTTTGAATCGCATCCAGAAGTTGGCGAAAATATGATATAAAGGGTGCGTGAATGTGCATTACATATCAAGAAAAATGTACCTCGCCTTCTCCTGAATTTCACCTGGTATCTCTTGAAGTAGGCCTTACTTTTAACGACTTTCACGAAGCCCTGTAGAAAGAAAGAGGTGAGACTGCTGCCATTGCAGACTTCTGTCGAATGGGTCAGGCGTGTCAGCTAACATGTAATACATATTTCTGCAGTCTGGGCCCTAAATAAAGTGCATAAGCACAATGAATATAATGTAGGCCAAACGCCACCGAGGATAACACGCCTGTGCTTCTCACAGAAACCAGTTAATGTCACCTTCCCTCCCTAACACTTTCCCTGGATGCCACTACTCTTGCTCAACAAAAAAATGTAATCCGTCTCATCACAATTTATGTAACTCCAAAATGACTGGGTAGGGTGGCGTTTTACCCTAAGTTGGTCTACAATTGACCCGTGTTAAGTTTAGCGCCACTCTCCCCTATGCAATCACTGCAAATTGCTACGCATAATGTATTTAACATGCTGCCGMCAAAACTTCCGGGTTTAACATGGTACAGCTCGCGCGGTTATTTGATTTTGGGGGGAAAAATACATTAATTAGGAATGGAAAACGGGGATAACCATCTTAACAAACGTAATTAAAACTGAGACAGTAACGAATAATGTGCATTGACTGCTTGTACGAATACATGTTTCCCTCCCTATGGCACTCATAACTTGAATGCGTCTGTAAATCATTTATCTGAGAACACAACACGCCCACTAGGTAAAAATATAGACTATTCTACTATGGGCTAGTGTGGCTTTCTATGCATTACTAGTTTTGCTTGCAAAAAGTGTGGACAGTTTGTAAYATCTTCAAAGTGCACCTCGGCAGAAACTTTTTTTCTTGTTCCATTTCTTTTTTGGTTGAGGGCAAAGTAAGCCAGCACGACGGTATGCATTACTATGGTGATTTCAGTACACAGTACAAATCAGGCAGAAAACAACGCTAAGGCAAAAGTTGAAATATTTTAGTCCCGTTCACCGAGGCTGACGGCATTTACCATCGTGTTCTCGTTGAAAACAATGACATCTGGTTTGCCGTCTACCTCGTACCATCTAAACACAGCATTTAGGCTGACATCTACAACAAGCATGTTTTTATGAAATTGGAAATGTTGAGGTAGGCCTTTGAGCGCCATATCGCCACGCTGGAACCTAGCCTGCAACTAACATACAGCTGACCGGCCAAAGTATGCTGCACAAATCCACCCTCATCCATTTCCAAAGAAACGTCTATCCAACATGACAATGCATATTACAAGTATACGCAGAACATGTTTTGGATTGTCAACATATGATGACAAAATACTGACCATTTTTGCGATTTTTCCAACTTCTCAGTTGAAAGTCTTCCCAAGTAGCTGCAGAGTTGGTCAAATATGCTGACGTCGCAGACAGGATACCGCTTTCTATGAATAGAAACGGTAAAGCACGCCACCTACTGGATGGGAGAAAAAATTGTATGAATATTATTTTATTCATCGTAGTCTCGGGAAATCCCAGACCTAATGCATTCCAAATGCATTCCCAGACCTAATGCATTCCAAATGCATTCCAAAAGACACACCCTATTCCCTCAATCCTCAAATTAAGTGGACACTTCTGATGACGTTACATGGCGTCTGACGAGTATGCAGGGCGAGGGAGGAAGGAATGGGTTTTAAATGGACCGCCCTTGCCTGAAAATTCGTCACTCGTTCATCCCGCCCTGATGTGATAATAATGCTTAGGCTGTTACAAATGTACTTTTATAGGTGGATGATGCACGGGGCATTCCTGCAACTTTTAGAAAAACAACTTAATTGTGCCTGTTGTTCACACGTTTATCTGCCCTCTCATTGGCTAGAGTGGTCCCACCTGCTCTCTCCTCCCTTCAATCATTGAGAACATGTATTTCCATTAGAGCAGTCACTTGGCTATCTTGTCAATATATAGATATTCTTTGTCTAAACGCAGCTGTATAGGGCAACAGAACATTGTTCATGTGGGAGGCAACCTGTCTGCCTGGGGACTAGGGAGACTACTAGCCTCGGCCCCCAGATAAAAGCCTGGGCAGAGGGTAGAATATTACAGTCTCTGATGTCTCTCCTACCTGTGCAAGCAAGGTTGCAAAAAGTGAGTCTTTTGCAAGAATAACCTATTTTGCTCTCTCAATTATTAACTTCACCATAATGAATGCAAAGCCACTATACACACAACACAGGAAATAAAATGACCACCCTTTTAAACTACACTCAAAACAAATTCACAGTAAGCAAAGCGTTCTTGTACTTCTACATGAACATTTCAAACAGTGTCTGGTAAAACTAGCTCTTTATTTGTATACCCTCGCACCAGATGGCGCTGCAGTGGATAGCAGCCATTTTACGGGCTCTTGACCAGTTCTGCTATTTTGTGCTTTTTTTATGCTGATGGTAACTTTTCTTTTTTTTACATAAYGTCTCCATTGTGTCATTGTAAATAAGATTGTGTTCTTAACTGGCATGCCTAGTCAAATACAAAAATAAAAAAGCTGAAGAACATACATCCAGGTACTTTTTGCAGGGGCTGGAGTTGTAAAAACTATTGGTCGCCAAACCCGGAGAAAGGACGGACCACGTGAAAAACTGTTGGTCTCTAAATCCGGCTAGAAGGACCACGCCCTCACCCGCTCTATACTTATAACTGATTGGTTTGRTTCTGTCCTCTATAGTGCTGTCCTGTTAGAACATGATGTTGAGGCCCATCACTGTACTCTTGGTAGTCACCACCTCACACTCGCAGACACAGCTGTTTCCATTTGAAGATGTTCATATGATTTTGGTCATCCGAATGACTTGGAATCTTTTTGTTGTGGCTCTATAAGACAAAGATATGAATACATTTAAGCAGTATTAGTTAAGGTTAAGGGTTATAACTTTACAATATGCATATATGTACATGAATAAATGGCAAATGGCATTACACTTACAACATGTCTATAAAGGGCTATAAACACAGCACCAATATAAACATAAACAGTCACCTCTTAGAGAGAAAGAGAAGACAATTACTTAGGGTGACATAAATCTTGACCCTTTGTCAAACTTTCTCTCCAGCTTTGTGTGAGAATCTGCCAGACTGAGACCTTATCAGATCTGCCCTGGCGCCACCGAGTCGTAAAATACTCTGCGCATGAGCAAGCTCCAAGAACTGTCTGGGATGACTCTGAAGCTCCCCATGACAGCGTAATAAAACACCTTAATAAAGGCCACTATGGAAAACACTGTGTTAGCGTGTGCATGCAAAATACTATGTTTACCAATACATCAATTAAATCCTTTCGGCAAAACTTCTTGTGCAACCAATGCAATAACACTTATGGGAGTACGGAATAATACTACATCCGATAAACAATAAGCAAATCAGTATTGGCAACTCTAACATTGAAGAATAGTAACAGCCATACAGTAGAACATATTTCTGAAAGCTATCAAAGTAACAGGAAKTAATTGGTGGTAATKACCTATTATTACACAGCATGTAAAACCCCCAATAAACCACCCTGCAACTTACATTTCGATGYAYGCGCAACATTCAGACATTTGTGTTACTGCCGACAACAAAATGTCCTCAGAAACTTGTGTCTTCTCCCTTCGGATGACGATAACACTCTGACCTGAGTGGGAGGGTGCAGTGTCCAGATGCACATTTCCAAGCGCTCTRATTGGTTGGGAATGGCAGGGCTATGATGCGTGAGGGATAACWTAGGTAGGCTGAGCAGCCAAGCTAACAGGACTTCTGAAAACTGAAAACTGAAGGGACTGTGAGGGGAAGTTAAGTAGAGAGGAGAGGAGCACGGCGGCCTTTTTTACAGGAGCTGTAGGTGAATTCATGAAAAATAAAAAGGAAAAAGCTGCACACTTGTTATAATAAAATCACCTGGGATCATGAGAAGCAGTGTGCAGCGTTCGCCTTTGTATTTTACGTAATGTCTCTGCCATCATTTCCTATGACTGAAAACAGCTTCTGGTCATCAGAAAAGTGATCACCAACCTCGATTTGGATGAGCATTTCTACTTCAACGAGTTGGCAGCTATAGACGTTCTGCTTACTCGGACCAGGCACTAATCCCCKGGACTCGAAAGAGGAAGCGATGGCGCAAGAGAGGCAGATGAGCCGGCATCCTAACGAGACTACGTTAGCGWGTAAATAAGCCGCCTCTACCCTCCATTCTGTTGCCGAACATACAGTCACAAGAGAACAAACTGGACGAGCTCCGTTCGAGACTATAATATCAACGGGACCTGAAGAACTGTAATATTCTATGTCTCTTGAAGTCGTAGACAAACAAGGACATGGATTAGAATATGTTCCGGGATTATTCCGATGGCATTGAAGATTTTATCATATCAGTCACCGGCGTCATTAATAAGTGCATCAACGAAGTCATCCCCACAGTGACCATACGTACATATCCCAACCAGAAGCCATGGATTACAGGCAACATCCGCACTGAGCTAAAGGCTAGAGCTGCCGCTTTCAAGGAGCGGGACACTAATCCGGACGCTTATAAGAAATCTTGCATTGACCTACAACGAGTCATCAAACAGGCAAAGCGTCGAGACAGGAATAAGATCGAATCCTACTATGTCGGCTCTGACGCTCGTCGTATGTGGCAGGGCTTGCAAACTATCACGGACTACAAAGGGAAACCCAGCCACAAACTGCCMAGTGATGCAAGCTTACCAGACAAGCTGAATGCTTTCTATGCTGCATTTTAGGCAAGCAACACTGAACCATGCATGAGAGCGCCAGCTGTTGCGGACAACTGTGTGATCTCGCTCTCCGTTGCCGGTGTGAGTAAGACCTTTAAAAAGGTTCACATTCACAAGGCCACGGGACCAGACTGATTACCAGGATGTGTACTCAGAACATGTGTTGACCAGCTGGCAAGTGTCTTCACTGACATGTCAGAGGAAGGCCCTAAATTGTCAAAGACTCCAGCCACCCAAGTCATGGACTGTTCTCTCTGCTACCACATGGAAAGAGGTACCGATGCACCAAGTCTGGAACCAACAGGACCATGAACAGCTACCCTCAAGCCATAAGACTGCTAAATAGTTAACCAAATAGCTACCCAGACTATCTGCATTGGCATTGGCCAACTCTTTTGACTTATCACATACGCTGCTGCTACTGTTTATTATCTATCCTGTTGCCTAGTCACTTTGCTCTTACCTATATGTACATATCTACCTCAATTACCGCATACTCCCGCACATCAACTTGGTACTGATACACCATGTATATAGCCAAGTTATCATTACTCATTGTGTATTTATTCTTTGTGTTATTCTTTTTCTATTATTTCTCTATTTTCTTTCTCTCTGCATTGTTGGGAAGGGCCCGTAAGTAAGCATTTCAATGTTAGTCTACACCTGTTGTTTACGAAGTATGCGACAAATACAATTGTATTTTATTTGAGTGTTGGTGAGTAACTGGTTACATGTAATCAGTTAAAAACATTTTTTTACTGTAAGATTACCAGCAAAACTATTTTAATCAGATTACAGCTACTTTTGAAAAACTAGATTACTTCTTGGATTAGGCCTACTTTTAAATTCAGAAAGGATGTTTGTGAAATAATACAAGGACACCTTTCTGTTTTCTCAATGACATTCAATTCAGCATTGAAAAAAAGGAGCATGTTTAAGTTTTTTCCACTTGAACAAGTCTGAACACAAGTCAGAGACCACTGATGGCACACTAAATGCATTTGATGGATCCTTTTTTGTCTTCTAATGCTCCTTAAAGTGAACATAATATAAAAGTAACTGAAAGTAATCAGATTATGCTACAGAGTTTTTTGGACAGGTAACTACTAACTGTAACGGATTACATTTACCCAACCCTGACTAGCACCACTGGCTGTATTTACTATGGGTGATAATCACGGAGAGTAAGTCACTGGCCTGCTTGTGCTCTTCCATCCTTCCTGTCCTCGGCCTTGTCCGGTGGGGAGATATTCGTGGGATATACTCGGCCTTGTCTCGGTATTAAGTTAGTGGCCTGTTGATATCCCTTTAGTGGTGCGGGGGCTGTGCTTTGCCAAAGTGAGTGGGGTTATATCCTGCCTGGTTGTCCCTGTCCGGGGGTAACTTTGGACGGGGCCACAGTGTCCCCCGACCCCCCCCCCCCCCCCCCCTGTCTCAGTCTCCTATATCTTTGCTGCAATAGTCTATGGGATGGGGGGTAGGGTTAGTCTGTTATATCTGGTGTAATTCTCCTGTCTTATCTGGTGTCCTGTGTGATCTTAGACATGCTCCCTCAAATTCTCTCTCACTCTCACTCACTCTCTCTCTCTCTCACTCCCCCCCTCCTGGAGGACCGGAGCCCTAGGACCATGCCTCAAGACTACCTGGCATGACAACAACTGGCTGTCCCTAGTCCACCTGGTTGTGCTGCTGACCCAGTTTCTGCTGTTCTGCCTGCGCCATGCAACCCTGACCTGTTCACCAGACCCTCCCCCCCGCACATGCTGTCTCGACCTCTGAACGCTATGTAAAGCCAACTGACATTAACTCCCGAGGTGCTGACCTCTTGCACCCTCTACAACCACTGTGATTGTTATTTGACCCTGCTGGTCATCTATAAACGTTTGAACATCTTGAAGAACGATCTGGCCTCTATGGCCATGTACTGTTATAATCTCCACCCGGCTTTTTCCTACCCAATGTGCCTCTACATCTGGGGTTTTAGGCTCAGTTTCTGTATAAGCACTTTGTGACAACTGCTGTTGTAAAAAGGGCTCTATGAATACATTGGATTGATTGATAATTTATAAAGTGGGCCGGGTCCCGGTACCTATGATCCAAATGAGAGCCAGGCAGAGCTGAGACCCAGTATCTTTGGTTATGCGATTTTTAAATTATCTAATGAAACATTGTTGCCCACGTTTAATTTTCCTCAGTCAACGTCACGAGAAAGCAACAGCGAAAWCCGACAATCCCATAGTATAATTGTTTATCTATTCAATAGGTCAGCTCGTCGCATTCTATGAGAGAAAATAATATCCTCTCAAAGCGCTTTCAAATTGTGAGTGCCACACAGAACAGAAGAGTATATAGCAGCAGCAATGGTGCCAATGGCGTTGAATGCGTAGTGGAGACCGGGGCTGAATGTACCAGGTAGGCCTACATAATATTCACTCTACATGATCCTTGGCTGAGTGCCGACTGGGAATACAGATATGCATCTGTTGGTCACAGATACCTTTCTAAAAAAAAGGTTGAGGTGTGGATCAGAAAAACGGTCAGTATCTGGTGTGACCACCATTTGTCTCATGCAGCGCGACACTTCTTCTTTGCATAGAGTTGATCAGAATGTGCGAGGTTGCTGGATATTGGCCGGCACTGGAACACACTGTCGTACACGTCAATCCAGAGCATCCCAAACGTGCTCAATGGCTGACATGTCTGGTGAGTATGCAGGTGTCACTTTCCTGACCTTATTTCCTTTGTTTAGTCTTTGTTTAGTTGGTCAGGACATGAGCTGGGTGGGTGTAGTCTATGTTATGCGTTTCTATGTTTAGGTTGTCAATTGGCCTGATATGGTTCTCAATCAGAGGCAGGTGTTTTACGTTGTCTCTGATTGGGAACCATATTAAGGTAGCCTGTTTTCACTGTTTGTTTGTGGGTGATTCTTCCTGTTCGTGCGTTCATGTGTTCTCTAGTTCAGAACTGTAGCTTCGTTGGTTTTYGTTTGTTTATTGTTTTGTTCGTATTGAAGAAGTATTCTAATAAATATGGATACATACCACGCTGCGCTTTGGTCCTCCTCTCTTTCCACCGACGAAAGACGTTACAGCAGGCCATGGAAGAACTGGGACATTTTCAGCTTCCAGGAATTGTGTACAGATCCTTGCTACATGGGGCCGTGCATTATCATGCTGAAACATGAGGTGATGGCGGCGGATGAATGGCATGACAATGGGCCTCAGGATCTCATCACAGTATCTCTGTGCATTCAAATTTCCAGCGATAAAATGCAATTGTGTTCATTGTCCATAGCATAAACCTGCCCATACCATAACCCCACCACCACCATGGGGCACTCTGTTCACAACGTTGACATCAGCCAACCGCTCGCCCACACCACACCATACACACTGTCTGCCATCTGCCCGGTACAGTTGAAACCGGGATTCATCCGGGAAGAGCACACTTCTCCAGGTGCCAGTGGCCGTCAAAGGTGAACATTTTTCCATTGAGGTCAGTTACGACGCTGAACTGCAGTCAAGTCCCTGGTGAGGATGACGAGCATGCAGATGAGCTTCCCTGAGACGGTTTCTGACAGTTTGTGCAGAAATTCTTCAGTTGTGCAAACCCACAGTTTCATCAGCTGTCCTGGTGGCTGGTCTCAGATGATCCCATAGGTGAAGAAGCAGGATGTGGAGGTCCTGGACTGGTGTGGTTACATATGGTCTGCGGTTGTGAGGCTGGTTTGACGTACTGCCAAATTCTCAAAAATGACGTTGGAAGCGGCTTATGGTAGAGAAATAAACATTAAATTCTCTGGCAACAGCTCTGGTGGACATTCCTACAGTCAGCATGCTAATTGCACACTCCCTCAAAACTTGAGACATGTGTGGCATTGTGTTGTGTGACAAAACTGCACATTTTAGAGTGGCCTTTTATTGTCCCCAGCACAAGGTGCACCTGTGTAATGATCATACTGTTTAATCAGCTTCTTTATATGCCACACCTGTCAGGTGGATGGATTATCTTGGAAAAGGAGAAACGCTCACTGACAGGGATGTAAACAAATGTGTGCACAAAATTTGAGAGAAATACTATTTTTGAGCTTATGGAACATTTCTGGGATTTTTTCATTCAGCTGATGAAACATGGGACCAACACTTTACATGTTGCGTTTATATTTTTGTTCAGTGTACGTAAGTATAGCCACTATGCTGCATCAGTTGGGCTACAACAAGTGTTAATGCTTATTGCTAAATATTACACCTGCCTGATAATATGGACCAATATGTTATTGGGCTCATTCCTTCATTTTGGGGTAGGATGTCCTTTAAAAAAGTCACAAGAATTCACCTTCTCACAGTTATTATCTCCACAGAAATTGTAGGTCCCTCTGCGACCTGTATGTAATATGCTGTGATATGTGCTTTTAGTATATTATATCAGTAACACTTTACTTAACCATGTCATACTATGTCATAACAGCTAACATAATTTGTCATAACCTGTCAGAATATGGTCATAACACTATCATGACCCATATATTTACACCTGTTGTGACATATATTGTGTTATTTTATGGCAGATTATGACACCTACAAAAAAAGTGTCAAAACCCACATTTATTCAAATGTATTTTTTCCCTACCAAGAAGTTTCCTTTCTTTCGAAAGTTTGTTTCTTAAATCCTTCGTTGTTGTAATGAATTCTTTAAAGTCATGTTTTTACACTTTATGACACTGTCAAGAAGCTTTATGACCATCAGAATCTTATAAGCCAGATAGGCCTATCACGTACAAGCTCTTATGTCAGTCATCAGTCAAAAAGAGGGTGTCTTGTTCTGCTCCTGAAATCTGCTCCTGTGTTCATCCCAGTCATCAGCAACAGAGCATTGGTGTAGGTGCATGTCTGACATAACGTGTGCTCAATTACAACGACTATTTAATATGATACATTTCAGAAAATGTTATATAACATAAAAATACTGTTGACAAGTAGGCTATGGTGTAATGTAATGTTGTTGTTTTGTTTTTTTTGGGGGGGGGGGGCGTTTTTGGGGGGAGCATCTAAAGCTCATTATCTGCGTTTCTAGCCGTCTATATTTAGAACAAAAAGTAAGCAAAAATGCCCACAGTCATCAAGCTAGGTAAGAGACCATTATTCAGTTTAAGTGATTGATAAGACTGAACTAGATCAATGATAATTCAATAATAAACATTGTGTTGCACCTTTAACCAATAGCCTAACAAATTAACAACTCCTACAAATAAAGTACAAAGACCTGTGTTTTGATTATCTTTATTAAGACATCTTCTATATCAAATATCAGCCAGACTGCCTAGCCAGCCAGAGCCGCCTGCACGCCCGACCCCCATCAGTCTAGTCAAAAACTCAACTCTCTCCCCAACAATTTCCTTCTCATCCTTTTTTTATGTCTCAAGAGAAAGGTTTGAAAAAACAGAAGTTTAATAAAAACACACAAAAACAGTACATTCTCCATATAATTAATATCATAGGACTAATAGCACTGTAGAGCTCTTTTTGCACACAATAGAGCTGGGTCACCCCCCGTCCTGCCCCTAGGGGTCCACAGCCCTGCAGCGCCACAACCCAACACACCCCACTCAGCTTTAGGATCAATGATGAATGTTTCACTAAGGTTTCAGGTGTGTTAGGCCAAGGCCAGAGTGACAACCAACAGTACGGCAGACCCCCAGGGCCAGGACTGAGCAGCCAGGGATTGCCTAAATAGGTATCGCCCCTGACGTGGGCATGTTTTCAATACAGACTCCTTTTGACGTACTCTATTCCATATAAGGCATCCAGACCGTATGAAAGTTGCACAGTATACCCTTAATCTTGTAATAAATCAAATCTAGTGATACATAACTTGGCGGATAGGAGCATTGTGCCAGTAACCGAAAGGTTGCTGGATCGAATTCCCGAGCTGACAAGGTCAAAATTTGTCGTTCTGAGCAAGGCAGTTAACCCACTGTTCCCCGGGCTCCGAAGACGTGGATGTCGATAAAGGCAGCACTCCGCACCTCTCTGAATCAGAGGAGTTGGATTAAATGCGGAAGACACATTTCAGTTGAATGCATTCAGTTGTACAACTGATTAGTTATCCCCCTTTCCCCTTTCCCCCTTGACATTTATGCCGTCCATTGTGGGAGGATAACCAACCTTCCAGTTAATGGCAAAGCATTTCTTAGCTGCTATAAATGCTTGGTTACACAGTTTCTTCTGATAACAGTCTCCAGCATCAACATTTCCAAGCAAAGAAAAACCGGGAGAATCTGTAGACATGCTGAGATAAAAGAACATACTCTTTGCCAGAATTCAGCCAGCCTTCACAAGATCATTACATACAAATATGTCCCCTTTTGTGTTTTACACTTCCAGCAGAATAATACAATGTCTGAGTGCAGGATATTCAGTTTCACTGGCATATAGTACGTTCTATGGTCTTAAACTGCAGTAATTTATGTCTGATATCTTATATGAACATGATTGGGAATTCTATCATAGAGTATCTTTTCTTTCACTCAAGTATGACAATTATGTACTTTTCCCACCACTGCTGTATCATAACGTGTTATGACACTAAGTGTCAGGTAAATTGGTACCATTATATGTCTTGGTAAATGTAATTGTACCGGCTTACATTTACCAAGACACCAGCAGAGAGCAGCAGCAACCCATTTGAATGTACATTAAGTAGCCCTACAGTTTGTGATCTCAGAATAAGGCATTTGAGCCACTCCCTAGGCTACATGCTAAACATGTAGCTATGCATAGTGAACTAGCTTTCAACCTATAGCCTATACTTTGTACTYTTTTACTTTTTAGGGGTTCACAGCTAAGCTGTATATTGCCTTAATTATTACATGTTTTTTCTTTACATGGTCAAATAACTCAAGCATAGATTGGTAACTTTTTCTAATTTCGACATACAGAAACTGGCCAAAAAGAATGGCACTAATTGGCCAATAGGGGGTTCTGTTCTAAGCAGTCTCACTTAAACCCTCATATCCGTCACCCCGTTTTTATCTAGAAACTTGAAACTTTGTATGTAGGTGGTTTTCCTCATGGTGAAAAAATGTGCCTCAAGGACGCATAAGGTCCATCAGCATAGATTTTCCTCCATCTTGGACAATTTGGAAAACCTTTCCTCTCATGAACAATAAGTACAAATGACACCAACTTCGTCATTAACAAAGTTTTAGAAAAACTAAGGGATAGGTTAAGAGATGGCTGAGTTATTGATAAATCAGGAAATCATTTAAATCCTTTGTAAATCCACTCCACAATGGCCTATCAACTTGAAAAGTTTAGGGTCATCACAGACATTACCATAATGAACCATGTTAAGTTTGGCATTGATATCTTAAATTCATGTACCATATGCCCATGGTACATGTCTTAATTTAGTTTGAGGGAAACKAAGTTATTGGTCAAAAGTTGGCTGAGTTATTGACAAATCAAAAATCMGTTATTAAGTGTCAATTTAAACCACTGGAAATCCACTCCACAGTGGCCTATCAAACTTGTCATCGCTATCATGGATGGGCCTAAGATGAACAACACCGAATTTGTATTGATAATACAAACAAGAAATGCTCAAAATCATCTGCAATCATCTTCACCTCATGAACCCTACATGAGATTCACTCCAGATGTTGTGTTTAGACATAACATCAGTCTTTAATGGTTTTGAGRRAAAAAAAGTAGCTGCATTCAAAAATGTCCGCACTGTACCTATAAATGCACGTTAGCACATATTCTAATGTAAAAGTATAAAAAATGTTAACCATAATCCAGATTGACTGCAGATTTGGTATATACACTACCGGTCAAACGTTTTAGAACACCTACTCCTTTAAGGGTTTTTCTTTATTTTTACTATTTTCTACATTGTAGAGTAATTGTGAAGACATCAAAACTATGAAATAACACATATGGAATCATGTAGTAACCAAAAAAGTGTTAAACAAATCCAAATATATAGCCAATCAGTTGTGTTTTGACAAGGTAGGGGGGTATACAGAAGATAGCCCTATTTGGTAAAAGACCAAGTCCATATTATGTGAAGAACAGCTCAAATAAGCAAAGAGAAATGACAGTCCATCATTACTTTAAGACATGAAGATCAGTCAATACGGAACATTTCAAGAACTTTGAACGTTTCTTCAAGTGCAGTTGCAAAAACCATCAAAAGCTATGACGAAACTGGCTCTCATGAGGGACACCACAGGAATGGAAGACCCAGAGTTACCTCTGCTGCAGAGGATAAGTTCACTATAGTTACCAGCCTCAGAAATTGCAGCCCAAATAAAATGCAAATGAATGACTTAAAAATCATACAATGTGATTTTCTGGATTTTGGTTTTAGATTCCGTCTCTCACAGTTGAAGTGTACCTATGATAAAAATTACAGACCTCTACATGCTTTGTAAGTAGGAAAACCTGCAAAATCGGCAGTGTATCAAATACTTGTTCTCCCCACTGTATATGTTTTTTTTTTAAAGAAATCACCATCTCACAAACTGCATTGTGAAATATCATCTGACTCATGAGAATGTTGGGTTGAATTTAAGAACGCTCAATGTCCAAATAATCAGTCAGTTCGTCATTRGTGGATGGAGACAGAATTGCAACAAATCTGTGAACTCTATTTGACTTCTTTTTTTTTTTTTACAGCAGCCACCTATTATGAGTGAATTTGAAAGTAACTTCTGCCCACAGGTCTGAGTCAACATATGAGTCTATTTCCACTGATCAGAGTGTGAGGCATTGTGAATATGTTGAGCTGCGTCATCATAAGGGGATGTGTCAATATAACATTTCTTATGCATTTTGGATGCACCCTGCTGGATGTACACACCCTGGCTACTGAACCAATGTTCCACTTGGTTGTCCATGTATATTTGCTACTCTGTGGCTTCAACGTCCTACAGTGATGGCAGGGACAGCCACACCCAGTTCAGCTAGCGTGAGTATTTTAAGAGCCTAACATCAGAAATTTGTTTGGCCAAAATGTGTTCACTGTTGGAATCGGGTTCTTAAGAAAAATACGGCCACGTTCCAATACCATTAAGTATAACATTTAGAATAAATGCTCAATTCATTTCTTCATAATGAATGTTATGCTAGTGTGAATGTCTGGAGTCAGAGCCAATGACTCCCTTGTCGTTGTAGCAGCCATGCCCAGTGAAGTGTCCGCTCTGCTGATCCAGCTCCTCCCTGGCAGGGCCAGTTGGTGATGAGTAGAGATCATTGACCTATATGTGAAGACTCACCCAATGAGCACTCTACTGTGATTAATCAGTGCAGTGTCCTGCTGCAGTCAAGCCTCCAGGAGGCCTTGCTCCACGTGTCCCAGGGGTCAACTATAGGACAGGGTGCCTGAAACGTTGATTTAAAATACATTTACATTTAAGTCATTTAGCAGACGCTCTTATCCAGAGCGACTTACAAATTGGAAGGTTCATACATATTCATCCTGGTCCCCCCGTGGGGAATGAACCCACAACCCTGGCGTTGCAAGCGCCATGCTCTACCAACTGAGCCACACGGGACCGTGTGTGTGTACCTCAGGGTGTACCTCAGGGCCGGCCTTACCCTCCAAATAAAATATTAAAATATTGATCATTTATTTGATCGAGACGCACGCCCAAAGGAAGATGCATCAATCTCAGATAAAGCTTCTGAGCGAGCGAAACAGCGCCCCTCTGTTTCTGTATGTGTAGACCATGTATCTAATGCTGTCTGGACCAAAAGAGTATGGCATGTCATAGCATTTCTGATCAGACAGCATCAGATACATGGGCTAAATATAGAGGGGCGCTGTTTTGCTCACTCGGATGCTTTCTCTTGGTGACATACAGTAGTTTCAGCAGAGAGCAAGAGGCGAAGTGAGACGGTTCACTCTCAGCAAAATCTGATCTCTGGTTTCAGCCTCGCGAATTGGAAAGGAAGTTGGCGGATGCTGGCTTGCCCTAAAGTAAATTGAGGTTTTTGCCAAAATTATATTTACTCTTGTCTAAATAAAAACATTCAAAATATTTCACCAGAGAGCACGACTTAGACACAGAGGATCATTAGTTTATTTATTTTTAAATTGCTGTGGATTCTTTCAAATTACAAGCGTATGCATATGCCTATTGGTGAATCCCGCAATTTGGGCAGCGAGCGTGGCAATATGTCTAGCTGATTGAGTTGCGGCTGTGAGTGAAAAGCATCTAAAATATGTGTTAAGATAATGTGTCTTGAGCATAATTAAAAATGAGCATCAAGAAGGGGAAGGCTGTGTGGCGAAGAAATTGTGTGTCTCTCTCAAGAATGCACGCACTCAGCTCTCCAGAATGCGCTCGGTTGTCTCCCGCCAATTCTTGCCCATTCATTGTTTCATTGTGTGAATTGTTTGCCCTTTGGTGGTTTCTTTTGTATCAATTCCCTATTATATATGTCACCAGTAGGCCTAGTAAATGTACCATTAATCCTTTTTCATTTGGTTACATACATTTGTGTTAATGAATGTAATATTTACCGTCCTATACCATTCTCATTTTCATAGTGGAAACGTTGTTTGCAGAGTTCACAACCTGCTACACTTGTGAGAAACAAGTTTTAGTTAATTTCATAACCATTAAGAGTTTTGTCAATCTTTTCGGTGTCTTTTGTTTGGAGTGCTCCATGATCAATGAGCATGCYTCTGGTTTCTCTGTCCTGATAACATTGAGGGACCAAGCGGTCTGAGCATGCATAGAAGTAGACCTACCTGGCCTCCTGCATGCAAATGTGAGAAAGTGACCATTTGGAAATGTCTGATTGTCTTAACTCACCACGTCCACCACTAATAAAGTGAGCTTCCCAGTCATTTTTTATTCACCTCACACATTGCTAACGAAGTCTGTTTTTTTTAACATCCATTGCAAATGATAGTTCCTCAGTATTTAAAAAAACAACTTTCAAACACTCGGGGCCTCAATAATCACCAAGCCTCAGTATGATAATCACCAAGCCTCAGTATGAATAGTTGACGATGGAAGTTATATGCCTACTGTTGCATTGGCCTATAGGCTATATTTGAGTTATATGCGCTCATGAGGTCCAAGTGAAAAAACGTCCCTGCCTATGGATATCAAAGGCCCATCCAACTGATTCGTTCTGGCGCAGGCCCTGGTGTACCTAACATTGATATCTATTTGATAATAAAAACAAAACAARAAAAGGTATTACCAGACATTTTGAAGTTTTCTTTATATTCAAATCCCATTACCCGGCCATCCACAATAAGTAAACATTTTCCACCTCCTTGTCATGTTTGTGAAAAGGCTTTTGAGATGAGATGCAAAAGGTCAACAGTTCAGTTGAAGAACATTCAAACATTTTGGAACATTAAGGATTTTGTAAAAATGTCTCTAAAATKTTAGAAAAAGCTGTTGCGCAGCAACTCACTGCCTTCCTGAAGGCAAACAATGTATACGAAACGCTTCAGTCTGGTTTTAGACCCCATCATAGCACTGAGACTGCACTTGTGAAGGTGATAAATTCCCATTTATGGCGTCAGACCGAGGCTCTGCATCTGTCCTCGTGCTCCTAGACCTTAGTGCTGCTTTTGATACCATCAATCACCACATTCTTTTGGAGAGATTGGAAACCCAAATTGGTCTACACGGACAAGTTCTGGCCTGGTATATATCTTATCTGTCRGAAAGATATCAGTTTGTCTCTGTGGATGGTTTGTCCTCTGACAAATCAACTGTAAATKTCGGTGTTCCTCAAGGCTCCGTTTTAGGACCACTATTGTTTTCACTATATATTTTACCTCTTGGTGATGTCATTCGTAAACATAATGTTAACTTTCACTGCTATGCGGACGACACATAGCTGCACATTTCGATGAAACATGGTGAAGCCCCAAAMWYSYSCYCCCTGGAATCCTGTGTTTCAGACATGAGGAAGTGGATGGCGGCAAATKTTCTACTTTTAAACTCGGACAAAACAGAAATGCTTGTTCTAGATCCCAAGAAACAAAGAGATCTTCTGTTGAATCTGACAATTAATCTTGATGGTTGTACAGTCGTCTCAAATAAAACTGAAGGACCTCGGCGTTACTCTGGACCCTGATCTCTCTTTTGACAAACATATCAAGACTGTTTCAAGGACAGCTTTTTTCCATCTACGTAACATTGCAAAAATCTGAAACTTTCGGTCCAAAAATGATGCAGAAAAATTMATCCATGCCTTTGTCTWGGTTAGACTACTGCAATGCTCTACTTTCCGGCTACCCAGATAAAGCACTAAATACACTTCAGTTATGTCACGTTCCTGACCTTATTTCCCTTGTTTTGTATTTATTTAGTATGGTCAGGGCGTGAGTTGGGGTGGGCAGTCTATGTTATATGTTTCTATGTTTAGGTTTGTTCGTTTGGCCTAATATGGTTCTCAATCAGAGACAGGTGTTTGTCATTGTCTCTGATTGGGAGCMATATTAGGGTAGGCTGTTTTCACTGGTTGTTTGTGGGTGATTGTTGCTGTGTCTGTGTTTGTTCGCCACACGGTACTGTTTCGTTCGTTTGTTCCTGTTCGTGCGTTCATGTTTTATATGTTTCTTCAAGTTCAGGTCTGTTCACGTCGTTTATTGTTTTGTAGTTTGTTCAAAGTGTTTTTTTCATCTTCGTTTAATAAACGATAGTATGTATTCAAACCACGCTGCGCTTTGGTCCGATCCTTGTCCTCCTCAGATGAGGAGGAAGACGAACGTTACAAGAATCACCCACCACAAAAGGACCAAGCAGCGTGGTAACGGGCAGCAGCGGCCAAAATCTCAGGACTCCTGGACATGGAGGAGATTTTAAACGGAGAAGGACCCTGGGCACAGGCTGGGGAATATCGTCGCCCCAAAGCTGAGCTGGAGGGAGCGAAAGCTGAGCGCGGCGATATGAGGACGCATCACGGCAGCGCGACAGGTACGAGAGCAGCCCCAGAATTTTTTTGGGAGGGGCTAAAGAGGAGTGTGGCTAAGCCAGGTTGCAGACCTGAGCTCACTCCTCGTGCTTATTATAAGCAGCGTGTTACTGGTTCAGGCACCATGTTATGCGGTTAGCGCACTACGGTGTCGCCAGTACGTGCCCATAGCCCGGTGTGCTATAGGGCAGCCCCTATAGTGTCATGAAAGGTCATGTGTGTTGTGTGGGCATCCAGCCAGGGCGTATTGTGCCTGCTCAGCGCGTCTGGTCTCCGGTACGCCGTTTCGGTCCAGGGTATCCTGCGCCGGCTCTGCGTGCTGTGTCTCCGGGGCGCTGGGAGGGTGCAGTGCGTCCTATGCCTGTGCTCTGCTCGTACCGGGCAAATGTGGAGTGGAGCCTAAGGGAGAGGTGTGCGTAGTAGGCACTAGATCTCCAGTGCTCACCCACAGCCCGGTTCAACCTGTGCCTGCACTCTGGAGGGTCCGGGCTAGAGTAGTTATCCAGCCTGGGGGAGTGGTGCCAAGGCAGTGCACCAGAGCTCCAGTGCTCCCCACAGCCGGTCCTTCAGGTCCTCCTCCTACAACAAGCCCCACGCACCAGGCTGTCTCTCCGTCTCCTCCCTACAGGTGTGCCGTCTGCCCAGCTTCGTCTGAACTACCGTCTGCCCAGCGCCGTCTGATTGCCGTTGCCAGAGCCGCGCCGCCAGACAGGAGCTTGCCAGAGCCGCCCGCCAGACAGGAAGCTGCCAGAGCCCGCCCGCAGACAGGAGCTGCCAGAGCGCCCGCCAGACAGGAGCTGCCAGAGCCGCCCGCCAGCCAGCCAGGAGCTGCCGAGCGCCGCCAGCCAGCAGGAGCTGCCTAGGGCCAGCCAGCCAGTGGAGCTGCCAGAGTGCCAGCCAGCCAGGAGCTGCCAGAGCCGCCAGCCAGCCAGGAGCTGCCAGAGCCGCCAGCCAGCCAGGAGCTGCCAGAGCCGCCAGAGCCAGCCAGGAGCTGCCAGAGCGCCAGCCAGCAGGAGCTGCCAGAGCCGCCAGCCAGCAGGAGCTGCCAGAGCGCCAGCCAGCCAGGAGCTTGCCAGAGCGCCAGTCAGCCAGAGGACTGCCAGAGCTGCCTGTCACGCCGGCGGATGCCGGAATTGGCTCCTTCAGTCGGAGCTGCCCCTCAGTCCGGTGCTGCCCCTCAGTCCGGTGCTGCCCTCAGTCCGGTGCTGCCCTTAGGCCAGTGGGGTTATATGGAGGGTCGCCATTAAGAGGAGGCCACGGAAGCGGGGATTAACTATGGTGGGGTGGGGAACCACGGCCAGCGCCAGAGCCGCCACCGTGGACAAGATGCCCACCCAGACCCTCCCCTATAGGTTCAGGTTTTTGCGGCCGAGTCCGCACCTTGAGGGGGGGGGGGGGTACTGTCACGTTCCTGACCTTATTTCACTTGTTTGTATTTATTTTAGTATGGTCAGGGCGTGAGTTGGGGTGGGCAGTCTATGTTATTTGTTTCTATGTTTAGGTTTGTTCGTTTGGCCTAATATGGTTTCTCAATCAGAGAAGGTGTTTGTCATTGTCTCTGATTGGGAGCCATATTAGGGTAGGCTGTTTTCACTGGTTGTTTGTGGGTGATTGTTGCTGTGTCTGTGTTTGTTCGCCACGCGGTACTGTTTCGTTCGTTTGTTCCTGTTCGTGCGTTAATGTTTTATATGTTCTCAAGTTCAGGTCTGTTCACGTCGTTTATTGTTTTGTAGTTTGTTCAAGTGTTTTTTTCGTCTTCGTTTAATAAACGATAGTATTCAAACCACGCTGCGCTTTGATCCGATCCTTGCTCCTCCTCAGACGAGGAGGAAGACGAACGTTACAAGTTAGTGCTAAACACGGCTGCAGAATCTTGACTAGAACCAAAAATTTGATCATATTACTCCAGTGCTAGCCTCTCTAAGGCAAGGGCTGATTTCAAGGCTTTACTGCTAACCTACATTTAAGGCTTTACTGCTAACTTACAAAGCATTACATGGGCTTGCTCCTACCTATCTTCTCGATTTGTCCTGCCGTACATACCTACACATACGCTACGGTCACAAGACGCAGGACTCTTTACTGTCCCTAGAATTTCTAAGCAAACAGCTGGAGGCAGGGCTTTCTCCTATAGATCTCCATTTTTATGGAATGGTCTGCCTATCCATGTGAGAGACGCAGACTCGGTCTCAACCTTTAAGTCTTTATTGAAGACTCATCTCTTCAGTAGGTCCTATGATTGAGTGTAGTCTGGCCCAGGAGTGTGAAGGTGAACAGAAAGGCACTGGAGCAACAAACCGCCCTTGCTGTCTCTGCCTGGCTGGTTCCCCTCTCTCCACTGGGATTCTCTGCCTCTAACCCTATTACAGGGGCTGAGTCACTGGCTTACTGGTGCTCTTCCATGCCGTCCCTAGGAGGGGTGCGTCACTTGAGTGGGCTGAGTCACTGACGTGATCTTCCTGTCCGGGTTGGCGCCACYTCTTGGGTTGTGCCGTGAGGGAGATCTTYGTGGGCTATACTCGGCCTTGTCTCAGGATGGTAAATTGGTGGTTGAAGATATCCTTCTAGTRGTGTGGGGGCTGTGCTTTGGCAAWGTGGATGGGGTTATATCCTGCCTGTTTGRCCYTRTCCGGGRGTATCGTCGGACGGRGCCACAGTGTCTCCCGACCCCTCCWGTCTCAGCCTCCAGTATTTATGCTGCAGTAGTWTATGTGTCGGGGGGCTAGGGTCAGTCTGTTATATCTGGAGTATTTCTCCTGTCTTATCCGGTGTCCTGTGTGAATTTAAGTATKCTCTCTCTAATTCTCTCTCTTTTTCTYTCTTTCTTTTTCTCTTTCTTTCTTTCTCTCGGAGGACCTGAGCCCTAGGATCATGCCTCAGGACTACCTGGCCTGATGACTCCTTGCTGTCCCCAGTCCACCTGGTCGTGCTGCTGCTCCAGTTTCAACTGTTCTGCCTGAAACCTTGATTAGCCAAATKATGTTCTCTTGGCACAATAAAGGCAAACATTACATTGTTTCTCATTTGTAATGGTATACACTGAGTACACCAAACATTAGAAACACCTTCCTAATATTGAGTTGCACCCAAAGAGCCAAAACAACAAAACATGTGTCACTGTATACTTTTTGAGCTCACTGTAGATGACAAAACACTAGCACATCAATGAAGGATCAACTATTAAATAACTTTTTCCAGAGTTTGATAAGTCTATTCAAGGTACATAACAAACAACCGCCTGGCCGGSTTTACTCAAACCCTTTTCTCACAATAGAAAGATAAAACATTCTCGATTTCTTCATCGCACTATGAGTTTGTCCAAATAAGTCCTGTTTATAGATCACGTAACCCTAAAAAGGAACCAGTGTCTTCTCCTTTTCTGGCTAAAATGACAGACAAGATCTTTCTCTCTCACTCTCAGTGAGAACATCACTGCTGTTGTTCAGTAACTGAACATCAGCTACTGTTCCGAAGCTCTGTTCTGCAGAACTGATTTCGCAAGAAAGTGCAGCCATATGGGAGTGGTACAGTCCAGTCATCTTATAGTGGCTGTAATAGGCCTATTGGTAGTTGAGTTACAAGCAGTCCATGGTCAGCTGGTGCTGCAACAGAAGGGTTTTATGTGGGCCTAAGTACAATAAATGGCTGTACAAATATAAGTACATTTGAAAAAAAACTAGGACTTGCCAAATATATCGGAAATAGCTGAGACGGTGTCGCGATCAAGCAAAACCTAGATCTTTGTGACACATTGACCAGACTTTTTACACCTATTTGCAGAGAGACGAGCGGAGAGACATAATTTATTCTCAGAGCAAACCTCTCTGCCAAAACAAAGATTTGAGTGCATCAGTGAATGTATTCCTATTAGTGTATCCGTGCATGTGCGTGTTATGTCCATGTGTTTGTATGGTAAAGAAAAATGTTTTTTATTGCTATCCAAACAAGTAAAAAATCTCATCAATGTCAACAACAAGCAAAAGGTCCTGATGTTCTGTTAAGAATGCTTTTAATGATGGAGACCACCTCTAACATGATCAATACCAAGACGACAGCCAAGTGCATCAGAAAACCAAGCGGAGCGTGTGGTTGAACCCTGACCTCTAAGCAACAAAATCCAGCATGCTCCTAAACAGGGGCACAATAACTAGGAAATTCTGAGTAGATTTTCACACGTCTGCTTCCATGATTCCTAGTATTTGCCCATTTTGGATCATTTACACCCAGAAGCTGTCCTGGCGTCTTGCTAAAGAGGGGTCTTGTTGATCAGTAAGATCGTCGAGGGTCTCCTTTTCTGAGGTGATGATTTGTAAATTGTTTATAGCATTCAACAAGTCCAGGAGAGAGCATTTTTGTATTGTCAAGAACTCAAACACTAAAAATGTTGCCGTAAAATAGACAAATAGGACTACTGTAACTTTATACCTGTACAGCTTAAGGAAAACATACACAAGTTGTATATTTTGAAAGCCACATTTGTCCACTTTCTTGACTTAATCTGTCTTGCTTCATAGTCTCTTAACATTGAATATGGGGAAACCTCAACAAAAGAAGAAGGGTGAGTGATTTATAGAGAAACTGTAAAGATTCAAATAATCACACTGATTCAAAGAAATAACAGTCTGAGAGGAAACTAGACAAGGTGTGGACAGAAGGGGCCTGTAGGGTATTTTTTTCCTCATAGCCACTAATTTAATAGTTTTGATGACAAAATTTGAAGGAAAAACAAGATGTTTACCCTGAAAGAAGAACTGTCTTGCTGTTTCGTTTCGACTGGAACACAGTAAGTCATGCATTGTGCTGGCATTTGGGCAGCTGGGGGTTCGGTCAGATTTGGCTTGCCGTTTCCATTGGGCTGTGGTTGAACGAGGGGAGCCTGTGGGTGAAGTTAAAGTAAGATCAGATTGTGTGTGTGTGTGTGTGTGTTTCTTTAGCCATTCACGTTTGTGTGGTTTGTGTGAGTGGGCCAGAGGAGGAACTTGTGAACTTGTGAAATTGTGATAGTGTCATGTGGTTTTTATAGAGATGTCTCAACACTGTGGAGGCTTCACAACAGGCTCTGCTCACTGGATGATTCCAACCCCCCTGATCTACTTTTGTCTGCTTGATTTAGGGAGACTATTTTGATATACTGAATATAGCTAAATATTCTATGGTAAATTGGACAAGAATCCAAACTTCCTTAAATTAAGTTGCATGAGATTCAAAATGGACTGTGGGGGCTCACAGTCAAGAAGATTCTGTTGAAAACTTTCAGGGCCGGATTCCCAGACCAAGATTAAGCCTAGTCCTGGATTTAACAGCACTTTCAATGGAGAATCTACATTTAGCTTGCTTTTTAGTCTAGGAGTAACAGGCTTAATCTGCGTCTGGGAAACCTACCCTCAAATAACTAACATATTGCACAGTAAAGTATTTTTGAATAGGCTCTTTTGAACTGAAACACTGTCTTCTTGAAGATTCACATGTACGTGGTGTTGAAGTGACCGCCCTGCACACGAAAAGTTCTATATTAATATCTAGGAACAGCAGTCACATACTTTCTCACTGTGCACATATATGGGTTGAAGAACTTTGGCTTGAGCAGCAGAAATAGACTGGTGGTTCAGAGACGCAAGCCAAAGCCTACGTTTATTTCTATAGCATGTTTGAGAAAGTTGAAAGAAAAAAAACACAAGCCGTTATCACGGCGATTCTCTGCAGCTATTTCAATCACGTGTTTGTGCTAAGAGACTGTAGCGTATACCATCAAGATCTCTGTATGGTGAAGAAATAAAAGAGCTTGGCTGACCTGCCACAGCAGCACTGATGGTACTTGCTCTGCTCTGTTGCTGGTTTCCTGTTCTGTCTCAGAGAGTTTACACTCTCCAATTCCTCGGATAGATACACGACATCATCAAAAGTATGTGGACACCTGCTCGTCGAACATCTCATTCCAAAATCATAGCCATTAATGTGGAGTTGCTCCCTTCTTTGCTGCTATAACAGCCTCCACTCTTCTGGGAAGGCTTTCCACTAGATGTTGGAACATTGCTGCGGGGACCTGCTTCCATTCAGCCACAAGAGCATTAATGAGGTTGGTAACCGATGTTGAGCGATTAGGCCTGGCTCGCAGTCTGCGTTACAATTCATCCCAAAGGTGTTCGGTGGGGTTGAGGTTAGGGCCCTGTGCTGGCCAGTCTTCCACACCGATCTCGACAAACCATTTCTGTATGGACCTTGCTTTGTGCACGGGGGCATTGTCATGCTGAAACAGGAAAGGACCTTCCCMAAACTGTTGCCACAAAGTTGGAAGAACAGAATTGTCTATAATGTCATTGTATGCTGTAGCATTAAGATTTCCCTTCACTGGAACTAAGGGGCATAGCCCGAACCATGAAAAACATCCCCAGACTATTATTCCTCCTCCACCAAACTTTACAGTTGGCACTATGCATTCAGGCAGGAAGCGTTCTACTGGCATCCTCCAAACCCAGATTCGTCCGTCGAACTGCCAGATGGTGAAGCGTGATTCATCACTCCAGAGAACACATTTACACTGCTCCAGAGTCCAATGGCAGCGAGCTTTACACCACTCCAGCCAACGCTTGGCATTGCGCATGGTGATCATAGGCTTATGTGCGGCTCCTCGGCCATGTAAACCCATTTCATGAAGCTCCCAACGAACAATTGTTATGCTGAATTTGGTAGTGAGTGTAACAACCTAGGACAGACCATTTTTACCCGCTTCAGCACTAGGCAGTCCCGTGTGGCCTACCACTTCGTGGCTGAGCCGTTGTTACTCCTAGACGTTTACACTTCACAATAACAGCACGTACAGTTGACCGTGACAGCTCTAGCAGGGCAGAAATTTGACAAACTGACTTGTTGGAATGGTGGCATCCTATGACGGTGCCACGTTGAAAGAAACTGAGCTCTTCAGTACAGGCCAGAGTGTGGGACTTAGTGTATTTGATGCTCTGATCTTGTGTATTTTTTTGTGCAATGCAGACACACCATGTTAAGTCTGCACAGAACTGTACATGTCAAGCTATTTGTCTAATCAGTCTCATTCTCAAGACCCTAAAAGGCACATATAGGTAAATCCTCCGCTGAGGAAAGGGAAAGGGTGTGGGATATTTCTCTCCAGATACTCTGGATGCAGATAAAACTTCAGGGGAACAAAAAACTCTGAAGATTAAACAGATTTCACAGACCCGGGTTCAAATAGTAGTTGATATGTTTTCTTTCAAGTCTTTTGAGTGTTTGATTAAGTCTGTCTGGAGTGCCAGATGGGCGAGGTTTGCACTTGGGTCTATTCCATTGGTTCCATTTCACCAGGCAAGCTCAATCAAGCCAACTAAATGATTTGAACCTAGGTCTGATATCAAATCCATAAAGGGAAACAATGAAGGCCACAATTGCCCTGCTCTGTGTGTAAGAGTAGGCATGGGTGGAACTAGTGACACTCCTTCTGGCTTTAACGGTGGAAGCCCTCATGCCCGTGAACTGCCACCTGTAGGAAAAGTGAAAACCAGGAGAGAAGACAACAATGGGCTATTCATTTCAGTCAAGATGCCTGGTCAATTAAGTCCACAAATAGTACAGATAATGAATGGATATGAGATCCATTTAAAGGAATGTGTAGGACCTGTCTGAAATTACACAGCTTCTGTGTGGGCAGTGGCACTGTCACAGCTAAGGATGAGTCTAGCCAGGCTAGGTCTAATATTGGAAACATAATTACAAACGCACAGCCCCACCTTGAGCTGTAAATAGACAAACAGAGTAAAATTGGGATATGACTTGGAGCATGTTTTCTCTGTGGGAATTTTTAAATTATGATTCATTGGGTGTTGTTGGTAATGAAAGAGGATTTATAACCTTGCTATAACACTAAATCAATTTGGTTAAAGCCATTTCATATGACTTGATTTTCAAACAAGGTAGGACAATTGAAATAGGTGTACAAATGATTAAAATAGACTTTATGTCATGGCTATTAGCGATAAGGCCAAATAATCATTTACATTTACATTTAAGTCATTTAGCAGACGCTCTTATCCAGAGCGACTTACAAATTGGTGCATTCACCTTATGATATCCAGTGGAACAACCACTTTACAATAGTGCATCTAGGATGAGATTGCACAACTTCTTCGCTCTCTTGAAGACGGAAGGGGACGTCAGCCAGCGTCAAGGAGTGAGTTGATGAGGCGAGGTGAGGTAAGGGAGAGTCTTCCGGAAATGGTCTGGAGAAGAGAGGAGGGGATAGGGTCAAGCGGTCGGGCAGGGTTGCTTTGGGCGGGCCGCGCGTCACAAGACGCGAGATTTCATGTGAGAGAGAGTAGGGAGAAAGGAGGTCAGAAAAAGCAGCTAGGGTAGTGGTCAGTGTGACAGATGCCGCATGTCGGTGGTCGTTTGATGCTTCGCTAATACTGAGGATCTCGGTCATCTGTCGTCGACGGACTTTTCTTTTCAACAATGGTTTTGACAGAAGAGTCATGCAGCAGAGAGTGGGAGGT
>NC_036871.1:9573888-9592757 GCF_002910315.2 Salvelinus sp. IW2-2015 | reverse complement strand
GAGGGAGGAGGGGGGAGGAGGGGGAGGAGGATTCAGGAGGGAGGAGAAGGTGGCAAAGAGCTTCCTAGGGTTAGAGGCAGATGCTTGGAATTTAGAGTGGTAGAAATTGGCTTTAGCAGCAGAGACAGAAGAGGAGAATGTAGAGAGGAGGGAGTGAAAGGATGCCAGGTCCGCAGGGAGGCGAGTTTTCCTCCATTTCCGCTCGGCTGCCCGGAGCCCTGTTCTGTTCTATATGTTAATCAATGTCTATCTGCTGAAAGTTGTGAAAAGAATCGGACTTTCAGGAAGTTCTCAGTTAATTAAGGGTCATGACAGCTGCTATGTTCAGATGAGAGAGGGGGGGGCGCTGTGAGCTGAGTTTACGTGGATATTGTGTACAGTAAGGTCTCCATGCATTAGACATGAAATAACAATTATTATATATTTTTTAAATGTGACTGAAGTCGTTTTGTTTCTTGACAAGTTTAATAATATAATAACTGTTAATGCCTCTATGTGTACGTGGTTGAGTGTCAAATGTTTTAGGGTAAAGAATGAAATTACTTTTTGTGGAGGAAATATGCTACACAGAAGAGATGATCAATTAATAAAAGTTGCAATGTAGGCTGTGGGAGATGTTATTTGTAACTCAAATTGCCCTGTCAAAAGAAACAAAAAATCTAAGCGCGGTTAAGCAATTTCGGCTGTTGGGTATCGAGCACGTGTTCCAACTTTACCTTTCTCAAGTTGTTCTACAGGTACAACCAACAACCGATAAATATGCCAATTTAATGTTGTTAATTAAATTAAAAAATAATACAAGATTTTTTTTAAATGGCTCACACCATTCAAACCAATGAGGGATCGGGAACTTTAAAGTCAGTCATCTCAGAATCATCTTTTTGCAGATAGAATCTTACAGTCCCAAGCTCTCGATATGATACATTTGGACGAAGTTATTGGATCTATCCGGGTGAATGAGCCAGCACGATAACTGACAAAGGCTCTTGTAAGGGATACTTCATGTCCGCATTCGCAGGCTGCTACAAGGAGAGGGACAGTCACGTGCGTCATTAATGGAATACCGGTGAGCTCTGAGGAGAGAAGGTACCCCAGGATCCGTTTACATCGACATGGGCCTTGTGGCATGGGCCATGAGGAAGGGAGGGTTGGGGGCATAAAAGTCACAAATAGTCTAAATATTCCACATTATAGCCTAGTCAAGGGGAAGTTCAAGTAAGTTGATACCGATTTTAACCCGCCAACCACGGTAAAATATAAACCAAATAGAATCATGTCATCTGAACCAACGCAAATGTCACCTGCCATTAAAGGAAACAACTATATGTTCTCTAAATTATATTTTATAAAATATAATAAGTTGTGGTTTACAATCACAAACGGAGACCGTGGGGTGCAGTGGTCCCTTTGGCCACCTGCCTCACATGCTCACAAAACCTTGTAAACGCGCAGGTGCCTTTTCAACCAATGGTGTTCAAATCTTTCCGGAGATAAAATAGGCGGTGTGGACGGAGAGGATTTCATCACAAGTGACCAGGGACCTTGAGAGTCACGCAGCGAATAGTAACCATGCCGAGGTCATTTTTGGTGAAGAGTAAACGGGCACATAACTACCACCAACCCCGATACCTGGATGATGAGTACATAAGACTGGATACTAATGTATCCCTTATATGCGCAGGTGCGTCCATTTATGATGCTGCAGTGCTTTGAATAAGTGTCATGCGTAATTGTTATCCATTAGCCTTTACGCACACAAGGAATAATTAGCCTACGTTTGTTTTAAAAACCTACCTGTAATGATACGATTCTCATTTCGCTAAATTCGCGTGGAATGTATTATGTTTCACTTTAGAATTCACAAATACAATATAAATCTGAGACGGATATTATGAGCTTGAATTAAGTGCTAGTCTTTGCTTTCTCTGAGACTGTAGAGCGCAAACCGCAGGTTGAGGGGAGCTGTGACGCGCAGGATGCTCATAACCATGGCAAGCGCTCCCTCGAGTCCTATCTAGTGCGCACGGCTGACCTGTTCTCCACCTCCCGGTTGAGCTGCGAGGGCAACGTGTGCGACCGCTTCCCGGACTATGACTACCACTGGCGCCCTCCATCTCCATCACAAGGTCTGTGTTTACAGTTTGTTGTGATGTCTATGTTTGCTCTGTCCTTGGTCACCAATACGCATATGCGCAATGCATCTCCAAACATGGTTATTTGAGAATGTCCCTCAGCTTTTAATATTTATCACTTTTCATCCTGTCCCATGGGGTTTTAACTGCATATTAAAAGGGTGTATTATTGAGTCATTATTGGCTATTTTTGTAAACAGTATATGGAAACGTGACGACTCATATAGTCCAAATGTTTTCCAGATTCGGAACAATGTTTCACTCCGTCAGTAGACAACGCTCACCCTTTCGCCATTCCATTCCGCCCTTATGCATGGTCTACCTACTCTGGTTCCAAGCTCAGGCACCTTGTGCAGCGAACATACCAACACAATCTCTCCACAACTCTGGAGCCTGACACACAGATGGGTATCGATGGATCCGAGGATGGTGCCTCCAACTCCCCCATTTACGCACAGCGGGGGCCGCACACAGGATTTTACCGGGACTTAGGGTCTACGGTGTTCCCTACCTATAAAATGTGGGACGCCGACCAATTATACTCGGACCTCAAGGTCTCTAAAATCAAGTCTGAATCCGATCTCATCTGTTCCCGTATAGAACCAAGCAGATCGTACAAATGCATTAAGTGTTGCAAGGTAAGCCTATCCATACTCCTCCACCATAACGCATACTAAGGTAAATTGTTCAATTTGAATGAGATGGTTTCCACTAATAAAAACATTCGGCATCAATCTGGTAGGCTATTAACTATGATTGCTTTTATCTTCTCCAAAAGGTCTTCTCGACACCGCACGGGTTGGAAGTTCACGTCCGTCGGTCGCACAGCGGAGCACGACCCTTCACCTGTGGAATGTGTTGGAAAACATTTGGGCACGCAGTGAGCTTGGAACAACATAAAGCCGTTCACTCACAGGTAATTAGGGCTCAAATGCCTCCGTATTTGTAAAAAAAAAAACGAAATCCTAAATTGTAGATGGCAACAAGTCACACTCTCATATACTTGACTTTCTCACATCTTACCTGATTCTCAGGAGAGGAGCTTCGACTGCAAAATCTGTTGCAAAAGCTTCAAGCGATCGTCCACGCTGTCCACGCACCTGCTCATCCACTCGGACACGCGCCCCTACCCCTGTCAGTACTGCGGTAAGAGATTCCATCAGAAGTCGGACATGAAGAAACACACCTTCATCCATACAGGTGAGAGATTACGCTCCCACCACAAAAAAATACGACCATTATTTAAAAAAATGATATACACCGTTTTGTATTAGCCTATTATTCAAAAGTGTCAACCAAACCAAAAGTAAGTTAACATATTAAGTTTCTAAGTCAGACAATTGCGAGAAGAATAACAGCACATCAATATTGAGAGCTCAAATGGACACGTATAATTACGCACGAAAACAGTCACAACACTTCAATATGGAGAACTCAAATGGACACTCATAATGCAACTTGTTTGTTTACATTATCAGGTGAGAAACCGCACAAGTGCCAGGTATGCGGGAAGGCCTTCAGTCAGAGCTCCAACCTCATCACGCACAGCCGCAAGCACACGGGCTATAAACCGTTCTGCTGCGACCTCTGTGTCAAGGGATTCCAACGGAAAGTGGATCTGAGGAGGCACAAGGATACACAACATGGATTTAAATGATAAACTGAACAGCAAAAATTGTGTGGAGGATACTAGTATTGTTAATAGGTCAAATTGTCTTTAACATTTTACACAACATAAAATACACGATTTAGAAGTGTTGGTTGTGATGCCCAACTAGGCCTATTTATAGTTGTGCTTAATAATTTTTCTTGTATTCTTCCCTAGCAGAAAAAAACGATTAAATGCAATACTACTCAGCAATTTAATGCCTATTAGGCTATTTGTGAAAATGTCATATCAATGCCCATTCTATTCCAGCTTAAATTATAACACTGTCACGCTATAATTTTTAGTGTGTAACAAAATCCAATATACAATTTTAATGGCCCCTTATCTTTTGTAAAACATAAAAGGGCTTAAGTTCAAAAGTGCAGGAATCTAAACCAAACATGCTAAAATATGTATATTCTTAATAAATAGTAGGCCTGTCAGTGAGTTGAATGAAGGTGGTGCAGTGGAATTGTCAAAACCTTCTGTATCAACACATTCTTGAAATAAACAACGGGGGAAAAATGAATAAACTCACACCAACAAAATGAACATGTTTTACTCAAGGCCTAAAAGCAAAATGCTTCAGAACTACTAGGATATGTCTGTATGATCCTAAAATGTTTGAATCAAATAAAATGATTCACAGTCATTTCCCATTCGTGCGAGCTACCTGGTCCAAAGCAAATATTATCAGACACACTTTGTTAACACACTTGGAACAGATGAAATTACATAAACTTCATGTTAAGGAAGTTGGGAGAAACAGCATCACTTTTATTGCACCATCCTCTTACAGTTAGGCAATATAGTCCACAACACATGACGTTTTTAGACAAAGTGTAAAACCTGAGTGTGATTTGATTTGGTTGTATAGAGGCACAGGGTTAAACATCAGAGGCTTGTCACTTTAAAGATTTGATTTAAACATTTACAGCATCAACAGATTCACAGATTTACTCAACTATGCACAAGTGTAAGAATTTATGTTTGAAAACAAGCCTATTCAGTGATACGGTGTGCCTACACGGTCTTCATTTCAGAGAACTACAACCACATCGAGCACTGTACATTGCCCGGGAGAAGACGAAAGTCATTATTTGACTCTTAATTCTCAATAATAGAACACAAATCAATCAAATAGAAATCAACAAAACCGAAAAAGCAACCAAATCAAATAAAAAAGATAACCGGACTGACGTCTCTCCGCAGTTCTTATAAAAGGGGAAAATGTTGTCCAGAAGAAGAATACTTTCATTGATTTGTCTGCCGGTTCTCTGTGTGCTCGTGTGGACAGAGCTCTGCGGTTCTGAGTAGCTGGATCAGGCTCTGCAGGTCCTGGTCCAGCAGTGGGAGCTCCTGCATCAGAGTAGAGAGGTAATCGACGGAGGCCGGCCTCTCCAGGGCCTCCCGCACCACCGGGGACACCTCTGATAACCTGCAAAACAAACGCAACACGGTCAGGGGGGAAAAAAATCGAGAAGTACAAGACTTCTAGATGGCAGTACGGCTAACGTGACCATTTTCAGAAATCTCATCAACAGCGAAATGCACGTTTTTAAAGATTTAAAAGGCACCACTGACCAGGATTTGGGAGCGACTGGAAATCCACCGCATTGCCTTGTGAACAGGTATAATGCTTTACGATGAGCTCATCACGCAACGTAAGACGTGTTCATAAGAGTCTCTCTCGTAGGCGTCTTATTACGACCGCGTCTTAATGCTCAGGGCTAAGTAACAGACATTGTGAGACAGTCGAAACCAAACTGCGCCTGAGAGCAGCGCCACTTTCAAATCGTTGTGAGAGCCGTCAGTTTCGTCAGCGTCTTACTCGATAGGGCGTGTTGCTTTACTAGTCAGCGACTACAGGACAGGATCAAGACCACTTTAGTAGATCAGGTAATATTAGATCAAGACGGCAGCACCCCCCCCCCCCCCCATTTATTTTGACATCTATAAAATCAGAGCTATAAAATCTCTCGTTCCTGGGGGGGTGCACACAGTGGGTCTGCTAGGGATGGGGTGGAATGTTTCCCAGGGCCTGCCTGTGTGTGTGTCGTCGTCCCTGGCTGCTGCATCACGGATCTGGAGGGGGGGCAATCAGGTGGATGAGGTAAGGCAGAGAGGTGTCTGTGTGTACACAAACGGGAGCAGCATGGAACTGTCCCGCACAGCGCCCCATGCCCTGCCCGGGGAAGTGGCGCACACACACACACCATCTGGCACAGGGCAAACAACGCAAGGGCACGCAAACACTGTAGATTAGAGATGTCACACGCACAAACCAGAGAGTGCCATGTACTGTATACCGCACTGTGTGTGTATATATATATCAAAGGCCACCATAAACATGCATGCGCACACACACATAAACCTTTGCTTTGCTGCATCTATGAGGGCCTGTGTATGCGTTTTTCAGAATAATGTATACATTCTATGCATATGTTGATAAATGAAATTATACTTTTTAACAGGTTGACTTCCACTTTGTTTGAGATCTATCAAAGAGGACATCCAAAAGAACACACACTTCTCTGCAGTGCACCTTGGACACACACACACACACAGATAAATCCCTCTAGGTAGAGTTTGTTGAAAGGGTGTTCCTCCAGGGATTTCTCTCTCTCTCCCTGGTTTCCTCTGTACTGATCCTACAGAGGTCTAGGCTCTCCAGCAACAGGACAAACACACACAAGGGAAGGTGCACTTACAAATGGAGGAGCACCACCGCAATCAAGGTCCACTCTGGGCCTTTGTGGATGATGTTGGTGTTTGTAAATCTGCCATGGAAATAAAGAGACAGTACAGTAAAATAAATCATCTATAAAAAACAGCACAGGTTTTGAGAAGCTGAGAGAAATGAGTAGTGCCATTAGGCCTGACAACACGACGATTCTCCATAAAACAAAAACAAGTCGAAATATCTGGCCTTTCCTTCAACTTGGCAGTCCAAATCACCATGAAGTCCAACCATATGTCAGAGACAAAATCATACAGACAAAACAATTATAGTTGATTGATATGACAGCTTGTTGTTGGAGCTCAGGGGGCCGTTCCAGCAGGACACAGCAGCTAGTGGTGAATTCCTGGAAACAGGCCTCTCACTAAAGGTGTGACAAGTGGTACGCTATTCAATAAAATAAAAAAAACTGAGCTACAGGAAGTCAATAGCACTCTGCCAATCACCGCTTCCTGTTGACAGCACCTAAAAATCAGCCAATCAGAGCTCAGTTAGTGCCCATGACAGGAGAATAGTTCACTTCTGGCCCATTTTTTGGCACCCCAGAAAGTCCACGCAGTCCTTGGAAGCCTTGRTACCACATAATTCTCCATAAATACCAGGGCCCCTATTCACAGTGTCTCATAGTAGGAGTGCTGATCTAGGAACAGCCCCCCCCCAGTCCATGTCATCTTATTCATTATGATATAAAAGAGCAAAACTGATCCTAGATCAGCACTTCTACTTTGTTATGGTTTACGAATACAGGCCCAGGTAAAATACTGACTGTACAATGTTCCAGTCTACAACGTTCCAGACGTTGGAGAAGGTGTGTTAAAAGGTCACACTGGCGCTGACCTGAAGGTTCTGACCAGCCTGTTGAGGTCACTGGAGACGTCAGTCATGGTGAGACGCAGAGGGCCCACGATGTCTCTCAGGCTTCGGACCGCAAAGAGAAACAGACAGAACAACTTTGTTCACTTTCTTCATATGTGGAGACATTAAGTTACATTCACCCAGTTTTAAGACTGAGTCCTCTTCAATGCTTCTGTAATATTGCTGTTTGTCAATTGTCAGCACATCGGCTGAACATATATTCAGCGCAGAAACCCAGTTCTTTGCACTTTGAAAACCGTTGCAGTGTTTTTATACAGACACACACACACACACCCTTTAGTGAGCTTCTCCACCGTAATCCGTTTCTGGATGAGGTGCTGGGAATGGGAGTCAACCAACGGGAGTGCCCCACCCTGGTTCTGGAGAGGAGGATAGGAATACAATGAGTGAGTGAGACAGACCGACACAGAGAGAGAGACAGAGACACACAGGGACAAAGACACAGAGCAGAGAGCAAGAAGAGAGACAAAAGAGAGAGAGAGAGACAAAAGAGACAAAGAGACAAAGAGAGAGAGAGAGAGAGAGAGAGAGAGAGAGAGAGAGAGAGAGAGAGAGAGAGAGAGGAGAGAGAGAGAGAGAAGAGAGAGAGAGAGAGAGAGAGAAGAGAGAGAGAGAGAGAGAGAGAGAGAGAGAGAGAGAGAGAGAGAGAGACAAAGAGAGAGAGGAGACAAAAGAGAGAGAGAGAACAAAGAGAGAGAGCAGAGAGAGAGAGAGAGACAAAGAGAGAGAGAGAGAGAGAGAGAGACAGACAGAGAGACACAGAGAGACACAGAGAGAGAGAGAGAGAGAGAGGAAGAGAGAAGAGAGAGAGAGAGACAGAGAAACAAAGAAGAGAGAGACAAAGAGAGAGAGAGACAAAGAGAGAGAGAGAGACAGACACAGAGAGAGAGACACAGACAGAGAGAGAACACAGAGGAGAGAGACACAGTGACAGAGAGAGAGAGAGACAGTGCAAGAGAGAGAGAGTGACAGAGAGCGAGAGAGAGAGAGCGAGAGAGAGCGAGAGAGAGACAGTGACACAGAGAGAGAGCGAGAGACAAAGAGAGAGAGAGCGAGAGACAAAGACAAAGAGAGAGAGACACAGAGAGAGAGAGAGAGACAAAGAGAGAGAGACAGAGACAAAGAGAGAGAGAGACAAAGAGAGAGAGAGAGACAGACACAGAGAGAGAAAGAGAGACACACAGACAGAGAGAGAGAGAGACACAGAGAGAGAGACACAGAGAGAGAGACACAGTGACAGAGAGAGAGAGAGGACAGTGACAGAGAGAGAGACAGTGACAGAGAGCGAGAGAGAGAGGACAGTGACAGAGAGAGCGAGAGAGAGACAGTGACACAGAGAGAGAGCGAGAGACAAAGAGAGAGAGAGAGAGAAAATGAACAACAATGACAAATGGTTTGATAAAGAATGCAAAAATCTAAGAAATAAATTGAGAAACCTGTCCAACCAAAAACATAGAGACCCGGAAACCTGAGTCTACGCCTTCACTATGGTGAATCACTAAAACAATACAGAAAAACACTACGGAAAAAGAAGGAACAGCACGTCAGAAATCAGCTCAATGTAATTGAAGACTCCATAGACCTAACCAATTCTGGAAAATTGGAAAACACTAAACACACAACAAGAAGAATTATCTATCCAAAATGGAGATGTATGGGTAAACCACTTCTCCAATCTTTTTGGCTCTATAACAAAGAATAAAGAGCAAAACATATACATGATCAAATACAAATCCTAGAATCAACTATTAAAGACTACCAGAACCCACTGGATTCTCCAATTCCTTGAATGAGTTACAGGACAAAATAAAAACCCTCCAACCCAAAAAGGCCTGTGGTGTTGATGGTATCCTTAATGAAATGATCAAATATACAGACAACAAATTCCAATTGGCTATACTAAAACTCTTTACATCGTCCTTAGCTCGGCATCTTCCCCAATATTTGAACCAAGGACTGATCACCCCAATCCACAAAAGTGAGACAAATTGACCCAATAACTACCGTGGAATATGCGTCAACAGTAACCTTGGGAAAATCTCTGCATTATCATTAACAGCAGACTCGTACATCCTCAATGAAACAATGTACTGAGCAAATGTCAAATTGGCTTTTTACCAAATTACCGTACAACAGACCATGTATTCACCCTACACACCCTAATTGACAACCAAACAAACCAAAACAAAGGCAAAGTCTTCTCATGCTTTGTTGATTTCAAAAAAGCCTTCGACTCAATTGGCATGAGGGTCTGCTATACAAATTGATGGAAAGTGTGTTGGGGGAAAAACATACGACATTATAAAATCCATGTACACAAACACAAGTGTGCGGTTAAAATTGGCAAAAAACACACACATTTCTTCACAAACAGTCGTGGGGTGAGACAGGGATGCAGCTTAAGCCCCACCCTCTTCAACATATATATCAACGAATTGGCGCGGGGCACTAGAACAGTCTGCAGCACCCGGTCTCACCCTACTAGAATCCGAAGTCAAATGTCTACTGTTTGCTGATGATCTGGTGCTTCTGTCACCAACCAAGGAGGGCCTACAGCAGCACCTAGATCTTCTGCACAGATTCTGTCAGACCTGGGCCCTGACAGTAAATCTCAGTAAGACCAAAATAATGGTGTTCCAAAAAAGGTCCAGTCACCAGGACCACAAATTCCATCTAGACACCGTTGCCCTAGAGCACACAAAAAAACGAACATACCGCGGCCTAAACATCAGCACCACAGGTAACTTCCACAAAGCTGTGAACGATCTGAGAGACAAGCAAGAAGGGCCTTCTATGCCATCAAAAGAACATAAATTTCAACATACCAATTAGGATCTGCTAAAAATACTTGAATCAGTCAGAGCCCATTGCCCTTTATGGTTGTGAGGTCTGGGGTCCGCTCACCAACAAGATTTCACAAAATGGACAAACACCAAATTGAACTCTGCATGCAGAATTCTGCAAAAATTACCTCTGTGTACAACGTAGAACACCAAATTAATGCATCAAGCAGAATTAGGCCGATACCACTAATTATCAAAATCCAGAAAAGAGCCGTTAAATTCTACAACCACCTAAAAGGAAGCGATTCCCAAACCTTCCATAACAAAGCCATCACCTACAGAGAGATGAACCTGGAGAAGAGTCCCCTAAGCAAGCTGGTCCTAGGGCTCTGTTCACACACAAACACACCCCAAGAGCCCCAGGACAACAGCACAATTAGACCCAACCAAAATCAAGAGAAAAACAAAAAGATAATTACTTGACACATTGGAAAGAATTAACAAAAAAAACAGAGCAAACTAGAATGCTATTTGGCCCTAAACAGAGAGTACACAGTGCGGAATACCTGACCACTGTGACTGACCCAAACTTAAGGAAAGCTTGACTATGTACAGACTCAGTGAGCATAGCCTTGCTATTGAGAAAGGCCGCCGTAGGCAGACATGGCTCTCAAGAGAAGACAGGCTATGTGCACACTGCCCACAAAATGAGGTGGAAACTGAGCTGCACTTCCTAAACCTCCTGCCCAATGTATGACCATATTAGAGAGACATTATTTCCCTCAGATTACACAGATCCACAAAGAATTTGAAAACAAATCCAATTTGATAAACTCCCATATCTACTGGGAGAAATTCCACAGTGTGCCATCACAGCAGCAAGATTTGTGACCTGTTGCCACAAGAAAAGGGCAACCAGTGAAGAACAAACACCATTGTAAAACAACCCATATTTATGCTTATTTATTTTAACTTGTGTGCTTTAACCATTTGTACATTGTTACAACACTGTATATATATATAATATAACATTTGTAATGTCTTTATTGTTTTGAAACTTCTGTATGTGTAATGTTTACTGTTAATTTGTATTGTTTATTTCACTTTTGTATAATATCTACCTCACTTGCTTTGGCAATGTTAACACATGTTTCCCATGCCAATAAAGCCCCTTGAATTGAATTGAATTGAGAGAGAGAGCGAGAGACAAAGACAAAGAGAGAGAGACACAGAGAGAGAGAGAGAGAGAGACATAGACAGGAGATTCATGTCACATCTCTCCAATGCTTATACAGAGTGCCCCCATCTGGACACTAGCAATACACTCGTCCCCCACTCACCTCTGAGTCTTCGTCTCTGGCATGTTGTTTCCCTGACACCCGCTGGACTTCCTTCGTCCCTTTGTAGAACTCCCTCACCCTCAACCCCATCTCCTCTGTCTCCCTGCGTAGGGTGTCGTAGTCTGGGGCCGGGGCCGAGGGCCTTCCTGGACCCCCTTGGGAGTCAGTCTCACGTTCCTCCCCACCATCCTTCACAATGTCCTCCAAGTCATCTTCATCTAGCTCCTCTTCCTTCTCCTCCTCCTCCTTTGTTTCTATCAGTGTTTTACTAAAGTGGTCTGGGCCATATAGGAACTTCATAGTCTCCTCAGTCATCCATTCAGTGAAGGTCCTCCTTAGGCCTTCTAGAAGGTTCAGCCGGACCGAGACAGGTTTAGTCCCGGCTTCGTGGCACTTGAGGAGCCCCCGGAGCCCCTGGGCTCCCCTTCTGCTCATGCCCACCTGGGTGATGTTGATGCCAGGCTGGGTGGGCTGTGCTGGGTCTCCCTGTGGACTGCGGTTTAGAGCTGGGTCTTGATTCTGTACACTGCAGGCTGTTAGTGCAGGAGACGTAGCTGTGGCTGGGTCTCGATCCTGTATTGTAACTTGGCTCAATAGCTCTGCGGCTTCCTCCATAGACTGGCCCTCTGGCGAGCCTCTCTCTCCCAGGAAAGATTGCTGCTCACTCTGGTGGTTCGTATCTGTGGTGTGCTGTTGGTGTCCATCTGTGCCATTGCTTGGCTTCCTTTGTGCTTTCTGTGATTCTTCTGTATTCTCCTCCTCGTCTTCCGCCTCGTTTGTTTGTATTTGGTTGGGCACCGTTGTGTCCTTCCCTCCCGACCTTCTCTCCTTGTCCTCCCCCTCTCCAGGTTCCCTACCCTGCCCTTCGGCGGTGCGCTTGGGCAGATCGCCCCAGTGCACCCTGGGTCCCCGTCGCTGGGAGACCACGCTTGAGACAAAGTCGTGTTCTGTGTCGCTGTCGTCGCTGTGGCCGGCTGTAGGGGAGCGCCTGGGGTCCTCTGGGGCCTCTGGGGACACGGAGTCCAAGGGAATGGGGTTCTCCACATCGTCCTCTCTGAGACGCCTCTCAGCCAGCCTCACCTCCTCTCCGGTGCTACCGCTAAACAGAGGGGGAGGGAATCCGGGGGAAGTCAGTCAGTCAAGCAAATCACTCAATCGATATATCCATGGTTCCGTAGTTWAAAAAAAAAGTGATGTTCACAGTCTGCGAATTATTGCATTTTTATGCCGTAAACGATTGAGGAATGGATTTGATAAATGGATCGATACCTATCCATCCATCCACACCTTCTAAATCAGTTGAATGACAGCTCCACATCGTATCAATTCATCCAGACTGAATGACATTGTGGGAAAAAGTTATGTACATACCCATCTCCTTTCTTCATTAATTTCACATCGGGGGGGCTGCAAATGATGAGAGGAGTTAACGTTTAGGTCAAATATACACTGCTCAAAAAAATAAAGGGAACACTTAAACAACACAATGTAACTCCAAGTCAATCACACTTCTGTGAAATCAAACTGTCCACTTAGGAAGCAACACTGATTGACAATAAATTTCACATGCTGTTGTGCAAATGGAATAGACAAAAGGTGGAAATTATAGGCAATTAGCAAGACACCCCCAATAAAGGAGTGGTTCTGCAGGTGGTGACCACAGACCACTTCTCAGTTCCTATGCTTCCTGGCTGATGTTTTGGAACTGAGAAGTGGTCTGTGGTCACCACCTGCAGAACCACTCCTTTATTGGTTTGATTTCACAGAAGTGTGATTGACTTGGAGTTACATTGTGTTGTTTAAGTGTTCCCTTTATTTTTTTGAGCAGTGTATATATTTATATATCTCTATGCTGAAGTAAAACAGTGCGGGCTTACCTCTCGTGCTGCCTCAGCCACAGAGGGCTCTTTGATATCTGCAGCTCAAAGGACTTGGAGGCTTTGTAGCAGAAGTTACTGCAGAAGCTCTGGGTCAGAGGGGGAAAGGGCCGCGTTTCGGTCTTACGTCAGTCACGTTCTTTCGCGGTGCTGGGCACAACACAGCAAAGTATCTGACTCCGTGTCTGACTGAGCACTTACCTTGCGTTCCGTGATGTCATAGACTTTGTTGGTTTTGGTGGAAATTTTGAACTGTTGAGTGGAGACCTAGTAAGAAAAAAAATACCTGAAWACGTTAGTTCTGACCAATCATGAACTGGAAGACAGGTAATAAAAAGGTAAAGCCCTTTAGAAATACACAAAACCTTACCTTGCCCAGTTTGTTTGAACAGACAGGATAACCGCACAGCTTCACAATGGACCTCTCCTCAACTGTGTCTTTGTAATTGGCAGCAGTGATCAACCTTGCCTGCAAATCAAGGACATTGAAAGAAACATCATGAACACATGGCAGATGCCCCCACAACACCTCAAAATAACAATGCCGCGCTCCTCCATCAACTGGTATCTATGGACAGTCACTGAATCTTTCCACGAGGTCACAGATCCTCTTCTAATTCACAAGACTGGAACCGCTCCAACTCTGCGTGCTTAATTAATTCGCAGTCACCGTCTTACCCACAGATCGCCCTGCAGTGTTGACCATAGGAGGTACTCACACAGTCAACCAGGAAGTCGTCTGCGACGCTGTCCTCCAAGAGACGCTCCACCACCTGCAGAGCCCTCTTCTCCAGATCCAGCTTCTCTCTCAGGGTCTCCCTCACTGCCTCTCTCCTGGGGTTAGGGAGACAGGGGTTCTACGCGGTCAGCGCCACAGTCAGAGAGACGCATGGCCAGATCAGGGACAAAGACTGGTCACAAATGGGAGTCCAGCAACATTGGCAACGGCATTCAAACCCAGAAAATGTGAAGACAACAGCAACCTTCATATGTTTGGGAACCACTGATGTCATATTAGCCTGAAATCCAGACCCGTTTTGTGCTAACATGCCACTCCTTGTACTTCGTGTCATATTGACAAATTGTTTGGCATGACAAGGCGTGGTTGTTCAGTGTCTTCAGAAAGTACTCACACGCTTTTCCCACATTGTTGTGTTACAGCCTAAACGTAAAATAAATACAACTGAGATTGTGTCCTGGCCTACACACAAGGCCCCATAATGTCAAAGTGGAATTATGTTTTTAGAAATGTTTATAAMTAGATTACAAATGAAAAGCTGAAAATGTCTTGAGTCAATAAGTATTCCACCCCTTTGTTACGGCAAGCCTAAATAAGTTCAGGAGTAATAAATTACATGGACTAATAAATTACATGGACTAACTGTGCAATAAGTGTTTTACATTATTTTTGAATGATTACCTCATCTCAGTACCCCACATATACAGGTTATTGTAAGGTCCCTCAGTAGAGCAGTGAATTTCAAACACAGATTCAACCACAAAGCCCAGGGAGGTTTTCCAATGCATCCACGAAAAAGGCACCTACTGGATGATGGTTAAATTTTTTWAAAAGCAGACGTTGAATATCCCTTTGAACATGGTGAAGTTATTAATTACACTTTGGATGGTGTATCAATACACCCAGTCACTACAAAGATACAGGCGTCCTCCCTAACTCAGTTGCCGGAGAGGAAGGAAACCGCTCAGGGATTTCACCATGAGGTCAATGGTGACTTCAAAACAGTTACAGAGTTTAATGGCTGTGATTGGAGAAAACTGAGGATGGATCAACAACATTGTAGTTACTCCACAATTCTAACCTAATTGACAGAGTGAAAAGGAAGCCTGTACAGAATACAAATATTCCAAACCATGCATCCTGTTTGCAACAAGGCACTAAAGTAATACTCCAAAAAATGTGACAAAGCAATTCACTTTTTGTCCTGAATACAAAGTGTTATGTTTGGGGCAAATCCAATACAACACATTACGGAGTACCACTTCATATTTTCAAGCACAGTGGTGGCTGCATCATGTTATGGGTATGATTATTCTTAAATGGAAGAAGTTTGGAACCACCAAGACTCTTCCTAGAGCTGGCCGTCTGGCCAAACTGAGCAATCGGGGAGAAGGGCCTTGGTCAGGGAGTTAACCAAGAACCCGATGGTCACTGACAGAGCTCCAGAGTTCCTCTGTGGAGATGGAAGAACCTTCCAGAAGGACAACCATCTCTGGAGCACTCTGCCAATCAGACCTTTATGGTAAAGTGGCCAGGCAGAAGCCACTCCTCAGTAAAAGGCACATGACAGCCCACTTGGAGTTTGCCAAAAGGCAACTGAAGGACTCTCAGACCATGTGAAACAAGATTCACTGGTCTGATGAAACCAAGATTGAACTCTTTGGCCTGAAAGCCAAGCGGCACATCTGGAGAGACCTGAAAATAGCTGTGCAGTGACAGCCCTTGAGAGGATCTGCAGAGAAGAATGGGAGAAACTCTCCAAATACAGCTGTGCCAAGCTTGTAGCATCATACCCAAGAAGACTTGAGGCTGTAATCGCTGCCAAAAGTGCCTCAACAAAGTACTGAGTAAAGGGTCTGAAAATGTATGTATGTAAATGTAATATTTCAGATGTGCAAACATTTCTAAAAACCTGTTTTTGCTTCATCATTATGGGGTATTGTGTGTAGATTGACGGGGGAAAAAAACAATTTAATACATTTTAGAATAAGCCTGTAACGTAACAAAATGTGGAAAAAGTCAAGGAAGGGGTCTGAATACTTTCTGAATGCACTGTAAATAACGAAAAGAAAAACATACAATAATCCCATGCTCACCCCTGATTGGAGGACCTCAACATTTTTACACGTGTATATGTAACAGTATAGCTTCCGTCCCTCTCCTCGCCCCAACCTGGGCTCGAACCAGGGACCCTCTGCACACATCAACCACAGTCACTCACGAAGCATCGTTACCATCGCGCCACAAAAGCCGCAGCCCTTGCAGAGCAAGGGGAACAACTACTTCTAGGTCTCAGAGCGAGTGACGTCACCGATTGAAACACTATTAGCGCRCACCACCGCTAACTAGCTAGCCATTACACATCGGCCACATATATATCAATTCCACCCGTCAGACAGCCACAGGTCAACCCATCTTCCCCAGTAAATCATCATTCTACCATTTCCTTCTGCAATACATTCCTCCATTATACCATGGTGTCTCATTAGGGACTTGAACCTCCCCATCTGCAACATGTCTGCCGAAATTGCCCCAAAAAGAAACATTTTACCCAAGAGCACAATGATATTTCTTGTTGACTGACTGTGGTCGTTCAAATCCCCCAGCAATTCAGTTTGCAGGTCCAACCATACCCTGATATTATGGCATAACAACCATTCCTGGACCTGACTCCAAAAACAAGACAGCGATGGACAGTACCAAAAGAGATGCTCTATTGATTCTGGTTCCACAAGATAGACTCTGCACCGTCTGACTGTTGAACACCCCTTATACTGAGCATTATTTTTGTAGTGAAAATCTTATATAATAGCTTAAATTGAAAAGAGTGAATTGATTCATCAGTTGTTGCTTTGTATATCAGTTCATAAACCCGATGCCATGGTATTGGGACAAATATCTTGAATTTTATGTGGCATAGTTGTTAACCCTCTAGACCATAAGTGAAACTGATACATTTTACGATTTATATGAGTCATTTTAAGCCATTTATATAAAAAAAGTATTGGTGGCAGACAAACTAATTAATTCCTTTTTTAAGTAATTGCCTTTTCCATTTTTGTGGCAGCGATGAGTTGGTTATAATTTTGTATTGAGCATATATGTTTTAGAATAACTATCTTCAAAGTAATGACTCGGGACGTCGGGTTTGATTTGAAAGCTTCTTTTAGTAATAATACTTGTGCACGTTACATTTACAAACTTTAGATTCTACAGAACAATGAATAATGAGTTGCTAGCGAAAAGGTCAAGATAATCACTTGTCAATTGCACTTAAGTAGCGCGTTCTCTCTCTACTTCCTGCCGCAAGGCATTCTGGAACTTGCAGTCAAAAGCGTAATTCAATACTAACCAATACAACAAAATATGTATGTAGTTCTCTCAATCTCCAACACACAAATTCTAATACAATTACAGATTACAAATATCTTTACATAGAGCTCGATGAATTAACTTACAGTAAATCTGTAACCGCATTAAAGTTCAACAATATGTCCATACACTGAATTAATTGTTTGCAATGACATAATTCTACCCTCGTTGTTTACAAGTGTTCATTCATAAACATGAATACCTTTCTTTATACATTCTTCTCGCAGACAATTTGGGTTTATCCGCTATCAGTACTTGGAGTTTAAGCAATTATTTGCTGTAATACAGATGATGCCTCTCTGGGAGGATAAATTGGAAATTTTAAACCAAATCTGTATAGCTTCAATTCAAATAAGGACAAACGGCCCCCTGAGTGGCGCAGCGGTTCTAAGACGGGCCGGCACCTGCAAGCTGACTTCGGTCACCAGCTGGACGGTTTTTTTCTCCAAACATCTTGCGGCTGGCTTGCTGGGTTAAGACATTAGCTGTGTCAGAAGGCAGTTGCGGCTTGCGGAGGTCGTTAGTAGCGAGGGACGCATGGACTGCTCGACCTATCGCCTCTCACGGAGTCCATAGGGGGTTGCAGCGATGGGACGAAATGTACCAACTACCAATTGGATATAAAAAAAATTGGTGGAGAAAATAATGGTAAAACAGGTACCAAAAAAGTAGTTGAGTTGGTCCGACGTGGACTGTAGGACAAGAATAGTATAAGAGACAGCAAGTAGTGTTCTTAAGAGACACAGAAAAATGAGGTAAAGGCTGTCCAACAGGAGAAGCAAACAAGACCTAGGTCAGTCTGCTTCTATGGGACAAGTTAGTCATCGAATCGGAAGCTTATGGCTACCAGTTCAAGCCTGACAGCGACGTGGTAATACAATGCTCTAATTCAGTTTAAGGAAACACAGTTCCATTAGGCCTAGACCGACAATCTGAGGTCATGCATACGATACCAAGAACCGCACCAGCCGTATGAAAAATCAAAGCGCGTTATGGCATCAGTGGTCGTACAGCGGGCAGTCAGTAGGGCGGCAAACTCCGAAATTGAACTAAGTGAAATGTCATCATATACTCGGTGCCTCGTACTGATGCTACACCTGGAGTTGGAAATGTGAAGTCTCGCTAGATAACGGGAATGCTTGCTACTATGTCTATATATATATGAACTATCTCTTGGACAGGAGTGCTGTGAATTTTTAAAGAATAATGTGCAAATATCTTCAATCCAGGTGTGCAAAAGCTCCTAGAGAACTTACCCAGAAAGACTCACAGCTTGTAATCGTTGGCCAAAGGGATTCTCTAACGGTATTGACTCAGGGGTGGGAATCCTTTATGTACAGACATTTCTGTAAATTAATTTCA
>NC_036871.1:9436251-9573863 GCF_002910315.2 Salvelinus sp. IW2-2015 | reverse complement strand
GAGGATTTTGGCCGACATTCTGCAAATCTTCTCATTAACTAAACATTTGATCTCAATACAGTTTCCTGTTCCCGAAACTAAAATCTGTTATGAACAGAACGGACTAAGTTTTGTAGACTTCACCCTTTGCAAAAGTTTTTTAAAATTAAATCGCGCTGTTAGGAGTGCAAAGGCGAAGTGAGTTATTGCACACGCGCACTTCCACAGAGTAGGCGTTCCCTAACGGAAATATGCAGATGTAACTAGAACGCACCAATAGGATATCGCTAGCGCGTGCTTGGCTCTGCCCATCTCCTTGCTTGTTCTGCCTATTATGACTCATTTTGTTCCCATTGGAAACGACAAGCTGTGGTCTTCTTGGTTTAGTTATAAAAATATTTGGTTTTGTGCAAATTCTGACTTGTGACATTAAATCGACGGCAAGCATCAGAGTCAACGCAGCAAAAACACATGCGATTTATTCAATCTCCGATAATTGAAATGTAAGTAACAATTCCCCTAATTAATTAAATCGATTAATACTTTACCATGGAAATAAGCCTGTAGATCACATGTCAGAGTCAAGGCCCGCGGCCACATCCGGCCGCGAGAAGGTTTTTTACGGCCCCTGGGATGATCTTGATTTATTATTAGAACCGGCCCGCAGACCGCAGCAAGCCGGCAGCCCGCAGATCTTTTACACGCACCAATACTACATTTCCCACAATGCAACGGTGACGCACCGAGCAGTAGGCTGCTTCATTTCAATATTTATTGGCACAGCAGTCGTCAGCATCACAGTAAAATTAACTTTCAGATACCCTCAAAATGGCAAAACGGAAGGTGGACACTGAGAACCGGGGTTTCAAACAAGGTGGGAGTCGGAGTATATGTTCCGGAGGTAGCTGGAAACCTGTGTGTCTTCTGTGTGGAAAAGTGTGGCGGTACTGAAAGAGTATAATCTGAGACGACATTATGAAACGAAACACGCGGACAAAACAAGAATATGGACATGGAACAAAGGCTACAAAAGGCAGAGGAATTAAAACGAGGCCTCAAATCTCGACAGGCTCTGTTCAAAAAAGCCAAATCACAAGGCCAGGCTGCTGTCAAGGCCAGTTTTATTTTGGCAGAAGAGATCGCTAAATCAGCCCGGCCATTTACGGAGGGGGATTTCATCAAAAACTGCAGTATTAAAGTTTGTGACGAAGTTTGCCCAGAAAAAAGGCAACTCTTTTTAAATGTGAGTCTGAGCAGAAACACCATTGCCGAGAGAGTAGACAAGTTGTCCATCAATCTAAAGAGCAGCTTGTGAAAAGGGAAAGATTTCATTGCATATTCCTTGGCTGTGGATGAGAGCACCGACATTTCTGACATTGCCCAGTTGTCAATTTCATCCGCGGAGTGGACTCCAGCCAAGCGTGACAGAGGAGTTTTTTGGCTTTACGTCCTATGCATGGCACAACTACGGGCATGATTTGTATGAAGAGTGTCAAGATGTGTAATTGAGATGGAGCTGCCTTGGGAAAACTCGTGGGTTGACAACCGACGGAGCACCTGCGATGTGTGGACACGGAGCGGACTGGTGGCGAAGAACGGGAAAAGATGCAAGAGGAAACGCGACAGGTGAGCTGACAGCTTATCATTGTATCATACACCAGGAAGCGTTGTGCGGTAAAGCCTTGAAAATGGAGCATGTAATGAGCATCATCACGCGCACAGTTAACTTTATCAGAGCCAAAGGTTTGAATCACCGCCAGTTCAAGGCATTTCTGACGGAGTTAGAAACGGAGCATGGTGATTTGCCTTATCACACAGAGGTGCGATGGCTAAGCCAGGGAAGGTGCTTCAAAGATGTTTCGAGCTTCGTGAGGAGATTTGTCTGTTCTTGGACAGCAAAGGGAAAGACACAACACAACTCCGAGACGAAATGTTTCTGTGTGAAATGGCTTTTCTGTGTGACATTACGAGTCATCTGAATGCAATGAACTTGCAGCTGCAGGGTCGGGATCATGTCATCTCTGATATGTACAGTACAGTGAGGCATTTAAAACCAAACTGACTCTGTGGGAGACGCAGATGCGGAAAGAAAATTTGAGCCACTTTCCCAGCTGCCAGACCATGAAAGAGAAGCTCTCTACCAGTGCGTTCCCGAGCGCACAGTTGGCTGTAAAATAGGTATGCTTGCCGCTGACTTTCGACGCCGATTTGCTGATTTGAAGCACAAAAAAGCAGGTTGGAACTGCTCGGTAACCCATTTGCTGTTGACGTGGAAAGCTCACCACAAACCTCCAAATGGAGTTGATTGACCTCCAATGCATGATGCACTGGGGCAAATATGCGGCAGTGGGTGCTGCGGAGTTCGCCCGTTTCCTCCCCGACACAATGCCCCAGCTGCGCATCCAGGCTGCTCAAACGTTGTCTATGTTTGGCAGCACATACCTGTGTGAACAACTGTTTTCTTTGATGAACCTGACAAAAACATCACACAGAAGTCGACTTACTGCTGAACCTCCACTCAATTCTGAGGATTTCCTCAGCTAGAGCCTTACCCCGAACTTGATGAACTTGTGGAAAAGATGGGACACACCAAGTATCACCCTCAACCTCAAACAAGTGAACATTACTGTGCAATCACATATTTAGAGTTTTTACTCAGTTCAAGTTTAAAAGTTAAAGTTTAATATTTGTTTTCACTGCATGTTACTTCTCCTTAAACAAAGTGTTGTTTTTGATTAATAGATTTTTGCACTTTATTTTATTGTATTTCAATCAATTATATTTTAAAATATTTCAGTTGAGTGGATGATAGAAAATTGCTATTATTTGTTTTTTTCTTTGAAGTAATTTAGCCACTTTTGCTAAAATAGAAAATATAGGCTACTGAGGTGCCTTGAATACCGGTTTCTTTCATTTAATGTTCATGTTATGGGGATTTTTTATATAAGGAAATTTGTCTTTTGTGTCTGTTGAAAATTAGAATTACTGACAGAGCCATAAGAAATATTGCTTTATTTATCTGATCATATTGGAATATATTTGTTAGGTTTTCAGTAGGTTCAATTAGGTTCACTAGACTATATGCGTCATTTAAAAAATTTTCAATGAACATTCGAACAGTCCGGCCTCGGCTTGTAGCTAAATTTTTTATTTGGCCCTCCGTCCATTTGACTTTGACACCCTGCTTTCTGTAGATCCTTTGTAGATTTATGAAACGATTACAATAATTGAGGGATTTTACCATTCCTTCCTTGTTAATTTAGGATCTAAGACATTGCATCTCAGTGCAAGAGGCATTTTCCCCACTCACAGGAGTGTTTAGCGATGTTGTCCTGAGATGTGTAAGTCATGACTCTTGAGTCCCCCCTCGAGCAAATTAGTTCCACTCGAGCGTTGTGTAAAATGACTTGTCTCACGCACCAGACTTCCTCCCCAGGTACGGATTCTCGGTATTGCCTATGTGCTGTGTGCAATAGCTTGGAGACGAGGTTAGTAAAGGACAAACCAACCTAACCCCCGTGCTTCACCCAATACTCACCATTGGGGAAGGCATTTAAGGATGATTATCAATGAAAAATTGACTCACAATTGAAACCCATTTTTAAATATTCCCCACATATGGTCTTTAGAAGACCCCCAAATGTGAGAGACATTGTGGTTAAATCTGATTACCCTCCAGAGAAAAGGGAAACTTTCTTGGACAAGGTTCCGGAGGGTAATTACAAATGTAGCCAATGTGTTCAGTGCAGCTTCACGTACAAATGCAACTCATTTACTCACCCCAGCACAGGACAACGATTTAAGATCAAGGGCCTGATTACCTCCATGTCCACCAATGTTATTTACATGTTGAAATGTTCTTGTGGTCTGTCTTACATAGGGAATACCCGTAGAAGCATTAAGACACGAATAAGTGAGCACCGCAGCAATATACGGACAGGTGAGACAAAAAAAATCAGGTTGCTGTTCATTTTGTACAAGTTGGACATCCTATTAGTTCTCCCAGATACATTGGAATATAAATGGACAAGATGTCACGCAGGTGTCACGTTCCTGACCTGTTTTCTCTTGTTTTTGTATGTGTTTAGTTGGTCAGGGCGTGAGTTGGGGTGGGCATTCTATGTTATGTGTTTCTATGTTGGTTATTGGGTTGCCTGATATGGTTCTCAATTAGAGGCAGGTGTTTTACGTTTCCTCTGATTGAGAACCATATTAAGGTAGGTTGTTTCACATTGTTTGTTGTGGGTGGTTGTTTCCTGTGTCTACCACACGGGACTGGTTCGTGGGTTCGTGGGTTCGTGGGTTCGTTCGTTCGTTTTAGTCTGTTCCTGTTTCATGCGTTCTTCGTGAGTGTAAGTTCTTATGTTCAGGTCAGTCTACGTCGTTTGTTATTTTTGTATCAATTCAAGTGTTCTTCGTGTTTTCGGTTTTGTTTAAATAAATCACTATGTCCTATAACAACGCTGCGCTTTGGTCCAATCCCTACTGAGAACGACCGTTACAGCAGGGGAGGGGACATTGAGAGGAAACTTCTTCAAAGGGAATCTTTCTGGACCCACAGGCTCAACACACTGTCTCCTCTTGGCCTTAATGAGGAGTTTGACTTGAAACCGTTTTTATAGTTTCAATAAGTCTAATTTTTTAAATATTTTTTTTAATCCTAATTGTATGTGTATTACTGTAAATATTGCTCACATTCCTTGTGTATGATCATACATTTTGATACATTGAATGTTAATGGTATAAAGCCTTGAAATCCTTAGATCAGAGAAAGCCTGCAGGTCCTGATCTTCTTGATCCCTGCTTTTTAAATCTGGCAGCTGATTTCATAGCTGAACCACTTACATATCTGTTCAATCTAACCCTGGAATGTAATGAAATTCCAAAGATCTGGAAATTAGCATTTGTCCTACCACTTTTAAAAGGGGGAGATCCAACTCTTTTAAATAATTATAGGCCAATCTCAAAGCTGTCACCCCTGAAAATACTTGAAACCCTTGTGAGTGAACAGCTAAAAGAGTTTTTATTTACTAACTCTATTTTATCAATGTACCAATCGGGCTTCAGGAAGAAGCATAGCACAATTACAGCAGCCATGAAGGTTTTAAATGATATCACTGAAGCCCTTGACAAAAAACAGCACTGTCTCACTTTTTATTGGTCTCTCTAAGGCTTTTGATACAGTTGATCATGCTATACTAAGTCAGAGATTGTTGAGTGTAGGTCTTTCGGAGCATGCAGTTGCATGGTTTGCTAACTATCTGTCTGATAGAACTCAGTGCACTCAATTTGATGGGCTCATGTCTGTTAAATTGTCTGTCTGTAATGGTGTGCCCCAAGGCTCTGTACTTGGTCCTCTCTTATTCACTATTTATATAAATAATTTAGACAAAAATGTCAAATGCGCAACTTCATTTTTATGCTGATGATACTGTTATTTACTGTTGTGCCTCGTCTCTTACAAAAGCTTTCCAGAACTTGCAAACTGCTTTGTATACTGTTCAACATACCTTGTGTCAATTGAAGCTTATCCTCAATACTGACTAAACTAATGGTGTTTTCTAAAGCAAGAAATAGACCTCTGAACTTTTCACCTATTATTACCTGTCAGGGCAATGAGATTGAGACTGTAACCTCATATAAATATCTTGGAGTTTTAATTGCATATTCAACAACTTACAAAAAAATTGAAGCTGAAATTGGGATATTATTTTAGGAATAAGGCTTGTTTTTCTTTTGAAGCCAGAAGGAGGCTAGTATCAGCTACATTTATGCCTTTACTAGACTATGGTGATATTTTATATGCGAATGCTTCCGCTCAGTGTTTGAGATCAATTGACACCCTTTACCATGGCACTTTGAGATTTATTTTAAACTGCAAAACCCTTATGCACCACTGCACATTGTATACCAGGGTTGGCTGGCCTTCTCTAGTCACTCGTAGGCTCAATCACTGGTATACTTTTATTTACAAAGCCATTTTGGGTTTACTACCTTTTTTATTTGGGCAATTTTATTGTTCAGAAATGTGTTGGGTACTCTCGTAAGTTCACTGGACTTTATCCTGCTAACTGTTCCAAATGTCCGAACTGAAGTTGGTAAAAGGGCTTTTATGTATTCTGCGCCATCGTCTTGGAACGCCTTACAAAATACTTTTAAACTGGAAGAACTTGTCCCGATTGGTATTTTTAAATCACTGATGAATGATGAGACTGATTCCCTGACCTGTCAGTGTTTTAAATTTGCTGTTTTTGATTTTGTTATACTCTTGTGAATTCTATGGTTTTTACTAGATTACTTGTAGTTTTTCATGTTGTTTGGCTGTAATTTTTGTAATGACTTGGTGCTGCCTATCTTGGCCAGGACGCTCTTGAAAAAAATATTTTAAATCTCAATGAGCCCTTCCTGGTTAAATAAAGGTTAAATACATTAAAAAAAATATCTATATATTATTGTGAAACTGTTATACATTTTTTACCTCCTGTTTCAGGAAGTGATGTCACCGAGTATTGCCCCTATATATAGGACCTTCCACCCCCACCTGGGATATGGATGCCTGATGAAGACCTAAGGGTCGAAACGTTGTTATAAATAAATATCACCTGGGAGCATGAGCAGCAGTGTGCAACGTTTTCCTTTCTGTTTTCCAAGTTCTGAGTATTGCCATAGATGAGGAAAATAAGGTGAGCTGAAGATTGAACCAGACATCCATACCAGGTGTACACAAGCTCAATCAGCTGTATTTATTGATGGAGGATGTTCCATTCAGACAATCCATCCCGTTCCGAACCTTTCTGTAGTGGGCTGCAGCAGGAGGATGACTTGTCTCGGCGACGGAGTCGGGGTCTTCTCCACCTGCTCAAGCAAGCCAACCAGCAGCTCCTTGGGACTGCAAATCACAGACAATAATGAAGCAGTTATTCAAATCTTAAGCCATGTATCCCAGATCTGTTTGTACCGTCTTGCCAACTCCTATGGTGGGAATAGATCACAAATACAGTAGATCTGGGGCCAGGCTAGCAAACATTTACATTTTATATCCCAAAAAACAATATTAGACCAGTGTTTGGAGTAATAACTTATGGTTATAACATGTAGACAGATTTCCAGTAGGTGTGTGAGGATGGCGAGACGACGATTAAGAATCTTGTCCTCTTTCTTCAACAGAATCTTAAAACAGAGGACCCAGCAGGTTCCAGCCCATACCATAATCATGGTCCAGAGTTTTCCCTGGTCAAATCGTGTGGTGAGGAAAACCTCAGGGCCCAAACTATCAGCTGTTCCGCAACCAGAGAAGCGGCACACTACATCCAAAGATATTCTTGATGATCCTCTCCCTTTCCCATACCTTATTTCCTACCACTCTTTCAGTCCACACATCCCTTATCCTACCCACTTTCTTACCTCTTTCCTACTACGCCTATAACTCCTTCCTCACCTATCACCCACCGTCCTACCCTTTGCCCCTCTTCACACTTCCCTGTCTCATCACTCTCTCCCACCCATTACCCACCCTGACTCCTCTCTCTTACTGTCTCCACCTCTTCGTTGTTGCGGCTGTGCAGCCCGGAAGGCCTCCTCGGTGGGCGTGGCCCTCGCCACCCTGCTGGGCCAGGTGGCCAGGCTGCCCATGCCCCAGACCAAGGAACAGGAAGAGTATGACGTGTTCGGCATACCAGTATTACCAACGGGACGCCCACTGCCAAAGAGGACGAGCTGAGGACAGAACTGCTCAAGTTGTAGGTGGCCGTGGTTTTTTTTGGGGGGGGGGCTATTGGGTTAAGCGTTGTTAATATTTTGTTTTAAACATAGTGACAGATCCAAAGACCGTTGTCATACCTTATCAGATTAGCATTAAAGTACAGTTCGGTCTGTGCTTCTATGTGGAGTGTACAGTATGTTATGTGTCCATAGCTGCATGAATAGTCTGTCTATACCGTTTGTGTATGTTGTCTCCCTAGCAGTATGAAGAGTATTTGTGAACCTCTTCTGGAGGTGCAGCTGAAGGGTCCTGAAACACTAGCATAATCTCCCCTCAGGAACTTTGCCACAGAGATTCTGGTAAGAAGCCGGCTCAGATTGTGACCATTGCTCCTCTCATAGCCTGTTTCCTGATCTGTTTGTGTCGCATATGATATATGGTATATCCCTACGGCCATTGACAAAGACCGTAGGGGCCGGTTAATTGTGGCTATACAGCACAAACAGATCTGGAAACAGGCTAGCTCTTTCATACTATTCTTCATGATTATATTTGACTTTCACACAAGTTCTCATTCAACTAGAGGTAACTTTACCCTGTATAGGGGTAGGCATAACTAATATAGGGCTAACCCTACTTCTCCTGTAATTGTGTGTGTGTGTGTTCTGCGGGGCATCCTGTCGGGCATCGGGGAGTCCCTCCCTGACCAGTTTCAGGAGGTAGTCACATGGAATGCGCTTAAATTAACAGGTGTGCCTTGTTAAATGTTAATTTGAGGAATTTCTTTCCTTAATGCGTTTGAGGCAATCAGTTGTGTTGTGACAAGGTAGGGTTGGTATACAGAAGATAGCCCTATTTGGTAAAAGACCAAGTCCATATTATGGCAAGAACAGCTCAAATAAGCAAAGAGAAACGACAGTCCATCATTACTTTAAGACATGAAGGTCAGTCAATCTGGAAAATTTCAAGAACTTTTAATGTTTCTTCAAATGCAGTTGCAAAAACCATCACGCACTATGATGAAACTGGCTCTCATGAGTACCACCACAGGAAAGGAAGACCCAGAGTTCTCTGCTGCAGAGGGTAAGTTCATTACGGTTACCAGCCTCAGAAATTGCACCAATAAGAAGAAGAGACTTGCTTGGGCCAAGAAACACAAGCGATGGACATTAGACCAGTGGAAATCTGTCCTTTGGTCTGATGAGGCCAAATTTGAGATTTTTGGTTGCAACCGCCGTGTCTTTGTGAGATGCAGAGTAGGTGAATGGATGATCTCTGCACCTGTGATTCTCACCGTGAAGCATGGAGGAGGAGGTGTGGGGGTGCTTTTGCTGGTGACACTGTCTGTGATTTATTTAGAATTCAAGGCACACTTAACTAGCATGGCTACCACAGCATTCTGCAGCGATACGCCATCCCATCTGGTTTGCGCATTTTTATTTATTTAACCTTTTATTTAAATAGGCAAGCCAGTTAAGAATGAATTCTTATTTACAATGACGGCCTAGGAACAGTGGGTTAACTGCCTTGTTCAGGGGCAGAACGACATATTTTTACTTTGTCAGCTCGGGTATTCGATCTAGCAACCTTTCAGTTACTGGCCCAACGCTCTAACCACTAGGCTACCTGCCGCCCCGTATCGGTGCTCATCGGCCATTGGACATAAACATCACACAACAAGTTGGAAATCATAAATTCAACAATGAGTGGTTTGGAAGGAATCAGTGGATAACTGCAAGCGTTGCAAAGCAATCACTAGCCTGCTATTCAGTGAAGAGGGTGTGTGGTCCAAGTCTGGGTTTAAGGGTCTCTTTTCCAAGCTTAAAAGGATAAACATTTACATGCAACACCATGGGTCAGAAAATTTTAAAAACATTGGCCATGCTGTCAATCCTGCATGACTTCTGCCATGTTCAAAACAACTGAAAAACTTGGAACAGGAAAATCTCAGACTTCACAGTGAGTTCAAGACAACTGGGAACCCAGAAAAAAACGAGCTCTGACTGGGAAAATACGTTTTGAACGGTCATCCAACTCGTAATTCCAAGGGAACTTGGGCCTCTTTTTAGAGCAACCTTTTCCCGAGTTCCCAGTTGTCATGAAAGCACCATAAATCCAGAGAATGCCAGACTTTGATTACAAAATTTGACCACAAGAATGACTGCCGTGCCACTGTCCTGTTCAAGTGGGCACTGCACAACAAGGTGAGTCCAAAAATGTCTTATATGCTGCTGCAGAAATTATGTAATATGCGAAGGGGATATGTATACTGTAGTTAAGAAAGTAATACTAAGTGTATGTTGTGTAGTAAGCTGTTAGTAGCCCATGTGCCTCACCTGAATAATTTGGTCCCTTTCCCCCTCATAACTTAGCCTACTGTTCTGACTTGGTGGTGCACATGTATCATATAGCCTGTTTTAGAGAAATGTCATCATCGAATATTGTAAGAGCTTTCACTGTCTTCTTATATGCCCCCTTTACTTATCCTACGGTTCTGTAAGAACGCCCCATGTTCTGAATTTTGTCACTGTATATTTCAAAAGTGCTGAACGAATAGTTATATTGACAACGTCCGTCTTAGCTCGCTCATTAATGTCTTCATCGAAATTACGTATTGCCTCTTATCGTTCCCTTATGCCATAGTTTGTACATCTCAATTGTCCGTAGAAACCACACTTGTTGCAAGTCAGCCATGTTTTTTTTWAAAGACAGTAAATGAGGCTGAATTAACTGTTTTGCTGCCAGACAAGGCTCCGCTGATTGCCAGGTGTAGCGGTGGTAAGGATTCACTCCTTGGTGCTGAAAAGAAAGCTTTACTGTTGGGACAGCTTTACGTAGGCCCTAACAGTTTGTGGGCACCGTGTGTCACCGTCATAGCGCAATAAATGTATTGTTTAGTGTTGTTTCGTGGCTTTGCTGGCATGCATCAACAACAACAACAACAACAACAAATACAATTGGAGTTTTCCCCACCAAGACTTAAGCTAAAATCGCTACTGTGTACGAACAATCATGATCTGCCCAATTCTATACAACCATGAAAATAAAATTCAAAACCAAATAATTCCTTACTAACTTCTACCCCCCCCCCCCCCCAAAATACCACTCGCCAGCCCCCCTACCACATTAAACTTTACCTATATCGTGCTGAAACACTTCACCCTTAGGATTGTTCACGCACACACATTTTTCAGGTTTGATACTTTTCTAGATATCAATATAAAAATGATAATATTCAGACATAATCCCCTCAGACTTCCTCTGAATAAATATCATGTTTATTAAATTAAGTACATAGATATATAATACTTTTTTGTAATCCTTTTTTAGACCACCTGCTAATGATGATCGAATGTTCCTACTCTTGAATGATAGAAACATTTTCAAATAGGATCAACAGTAAATCTAACAGTTCACCTCAAACAACAAACAGCATAAATAAAGTATAACATACACAGTAACATGAAACATTGTCATGGAACCCGTCCACACAACTATAAACACTTCTAAAATAGTCCATCAAATATACCCATGAATGCCTCCACTTCCTTGCTGTTGTCCTCTCCCTGGAGCCTGCAATGATGAGGAATCATGCTATCTATCAATGATATCAAGTTAATGCATAATCTGCTTACAAGTTGTATTGATAAAAAGTAAAGGAAATTAAGTATTCTTTCTCTATAGTTCCTCCTTACCGTTTGTCAGTCGCATTGTAATWTTTTTGGGTAGTCGTCTTTGAGAAGAAATCAAACTGTCCTCCCAGCGGAGCCATGCGTGTATCAGTCTGTTTTGGGAAGGAGGGTGCACTGAATGTCCTCTGCAGAGGGAAAATATTACTTTTCAAATGTGTTTGGAAACAAATGGGCTAACACATTTAAAATCATGTGATTTGTGTAAAAAAAAACAAAAAAAAACGTACTTTTCATTCTATATCATAACAAAAACATTGTTATGTCGTCAGTCGTCAGTTTAATTTTGATGTCAGATTCAGCATTGAGATGAAGTCAACTGAGTTGCTAGGGGTAGTTAGTAACTCACTGTGGCCTTGTTGTCAGAGTGGCTCCAGGGAGCAGAAGCCTGGAGGTTATGTGGTCTGACTGAGAGACTAGTAACTGCTATCTGAGGAACAACTGGGGAGGTTGACCTGGGACACACAAATCAAACATGACATTTTACATTGATAATCATTTGGTTTAGGACACATTTATCAAGTATTTACATATATAGGATCTTAATTTCATCACCGTGTTGCAGGAGAACTTTCCTGCAATGCAGGAAATGTAAAACTAGTAGTGTATTTTAGGGTTAAAAAGGCTTCTGAAGTTAGTAATTTCCACTTTGAAATTTCAGATTTGATTTCCCCTTATGAAAAATGTATCAACTCTCCAAAAAATTGCATTCATTATAATCCACATAATAATTCACATTTCCTGTTGGTGCAGGATTATTTTCCTGCTGTAGCAAACTGGCTCAAATTAAGATCTTACATCTGTACAGTACCAAGTTTCTACTTGCTGACATCGCTATAACCAGAAACTAGTTGGCATACAACCGGGAAATAACATCACTATCACGTCCCATGCCAAATTTAGCCTGCTGGCAAAGATAATAGATATTTAATTCAGTGTAATGACAGTGGTTTGACATCTTGTGACACAGTGAAGTTTGGTACAAGTTGAACTCACCTGAGTGGGGCACTGGACACAGTGAAGCGGGGTTTGGGTTGTACATAAGTGGATGGTAGTGGTGTTGAGTGACCTGAAAACACGTGTCCATCATTTCATAATTAATTGAAGATCAGATCAAAATTACCAATCAAACTGTAATTGATGAACAGAGGGTTGGGGTCAATTATATTTCAATTCAGTCAGTTCAGGAAGGAAAGTGAAATTCTGATTTCAATTCCAATTTTTCTTAATTATTTTCAATGAGGAAGAATTGGAATGAATGTTACTTCCTGAATTGACTGAATTGAAATGAAATTGACTCCAACCCTGGATGTTCTGTAGTAGAATACCTTTCAGCCTGTCACGGTCCATCCCCTGAGTTTTAGCTACAGTGGTGCATGATGTCTCACTGGCGTGAACTAAGTTGTCGTCGTCAAAATCATCCCATTCGTCTCCCAGGTCAAAGGTCACGCTGGGGGTGTGTGACGACGAGAGGAAGCCACTGTCATCGGTCAAGTCTACGATGGGACTCGGAGAGTAACTCCTGCTCTGGCTTTGGGGAGTGCTGTAACCGCTAGTCTGGCTTTGGGGGGTATTGTGACTCTGGGTTTCCTCCCTACTCTGGTTTTGAAGGGGAAAATGACTTTGGGGGTAACCCATGCTATGGGTTTGGTGGGTGCTGTGGCTCTGTGGGTAACCAGTGCTCTGGCTTTGAGTAGTGCTGTGGCTTTGGGAGTAACCCATGCCCTGGCTTTGGGGGGTGCTGTGGCTGAGTGACCCTCCGTTGTAGGCACTGGGTTTCCTCCACATTGAGGTGCCTGAAAACATAGATGTTGATGTAAAATGTATGTCTGTTTGCAGTGTTTGAAGTAAGTAGTCTACTGGAAAATAATATGTGCAAACAGTATTGAATCTACAAGGGAGTACGACTTGGAATCATGGGACATGATTGTAAAAAAAGTTTTAGTAACTGAGAAGTCCTACTTTGTGACTCTGTAGGGGTTTGAATAGGTGGTGGTTCCTCTTCTCCCATTGTCTGATATATGTCTTCCAGGTAGTCATTATACTCTGTAGAGAGATATCTTTTGAGTTACTCCTCTCAAGTGTCCATTAACTACCATTACTTTTCCACAACGCTGTATAGAAGGTACGAGCCTCTAACAGGGATGGGAAACTGGCAGCCCGCATGGCCCCTCTTTTGACGATCAATTTCCCCCCAAAAATGAATAATTCATAGAAATATGTTAAGGATTAGAATACTAGAATACTAGAGGTGGAAAAAGTACCCAATTGTCATACTTGAGTAAAAGTAAAGATTTCTTAAAAGAAAATAACTAAATTAAAAGTGAAAATCACCCAGTAAAATACTACTCGAGTAAAAGTCTAAAAGTATTTGGTTTTAAATATACATGTACTTAAGTATCAAAAGTAAATGTAATTGCAAAAATATACTTAAGTATCAAAAGTAAAAGTATAAATAATTTCAAATTGCTTATATTAAGCAAACCAGCTGGCACCATTATCTAGTTTTTTAAATTTACAGATAGCCAGGGGCACAATACAACACGCAGACATAAATTACAAACAAAGTTTAGTGAGTCCACCAGATCAGAGGCAGTAGTGATGACCAGGGATGTTCTCTTGATAAGTGCGTGAATTGGACCATTTTCCTGTCCAGCTAAGCATTCATAATGTAATGAGTGAGTACTTTTGGGTGTCAGGGAAATTGTATGGAGTAAAAAGTACATTATTTTCATTAGGTATGTAGTGAAGTAAAAGTAGTCAAAAATATAAATAGTAAAGAGTTACAACAGTAGAATACACAAGGTGCAATTTTTTACATTTGGTTGTGCATCAGCAGCTTTTCTCTTGTTATGCCAGTCACTGAAAGCAAAGAAAATGTATACTGAACAAAAAAATAAACACAACATGTAAATTGTTGGTCGCATCTTTCGTGAGCTGAAATAAAAGATCCCAGAAATGTTTCTCACATTTTGTGCACACATTCTTTTTTTTTTACATCACTGTTAGTGAGCATTTTTCCTTTGTCAAGATAATCCATCCACCTGACACTTGTGGCATATCAACAAGCTGATTAAACGGCATGATCATTAGAGAGGTGCAACTTGTGCTGGGGACAATAAAAGGCCACTAAAATGTGCAGTTTTCTCACACAACACAATGCCACAGATGTCTCAAGTTTTGAGGGAGTGTGCAATTGGCATGCTGACTGCAGGAATGTCCACCAGAGCTGTTGGTAGAGAAATTAACATTCAATTCCACCTCCAATGGTGTTTTACAGAATTTGGCAATACGTCCAACTGGCCTCACAACCGCAGACCACCTGTAACCACGCCAGCCCAGGACCTCTACATCCGGCTTCTTCACCTGCGGGATCGTATGAGACCAGTCACCCGGACAGCTGATGAAACTGAGGAGTATTTCTGTCTGTAATAAAGCCCTTTTGTGGGGRAAAAAATATTCTGAGTGGCTGGTCCTGGCTCCCTAGTGGGTGGTCCTGGCTCCCAAGTGGGTGGGCATGGCTGTGCCCCTGGCCAATCATGTGAAATCCATAGATTAGGGCCTAATGAATTTATTTCAATTGACTGATTTCCTTATATGAACTGTAACTCGTTGAACTCGTTGAACTTGTTGCAGGTTGTGTTTATATTTTTGTTCAGTATAGATTGGTAAGTTAGTGGAAAGCTATCTAAACTTGTAGTAATCATGGTCAAATTACCCACCGGGGGACCCCAATTGATGTTGCTAGTTACTTTCACTCAGATATCGTATTAAAAACTCCAAATATTTCTCTACGCCCATGGCAAAATGTGTAGGATTGCAGGAAATGAACTCTAAAACTTCAATTTTTTATCTCACTGTCGATCTCACTAAAAAATTTTGCTTGCAAGGTATGGTGAGGGACCACACAACAAAATGTTGCTTGGGGACCCCAAAARGCTAGGGCCAGCTCTGACTGCATGTGTGGGTATGGATGAGGGTACGCAGACCCACGAGCCACTGCGTCCCCTCATGATGAGTTCAGATTTTTTGTGGCCCCCACCCCCATCAAAGTTGCTCATCTCTGCTCTAGAAGCATTCTGATACTAAACCTACCATGGTCATAGTTCTCAAGATATGCCATCTCTTGGGGCGTTGCGAAGTCCTCAGCTGATTCCACACTCTGTTGTATTGCTGAAGCGCCATAATGATTACCTACATACCTTCAAAACATTTTAAGAAAAGATGAGGACAGTGTCAGATACAGTTTGCATCGGTAATCAATTAACTCCAACCTGATGAACTGTATGTTTTGGATGTGGAAAAAGAGTGTACGTACCTGCAAGCAGCAGGCGTATAAGAAAATTGATGAATGTTCGTAGCCCCAGTCCCACCACTCATTCTCATCTAAAGGAACAAGCAACAGGCAGACAAAACACAAATTCAGTTGACACATAAAACATTTTAAAAAGCTAAAACATCTTACGCCTTTGATTTCAATGCGTGATTTATGCCAAAGTATGAATGAGTCTTGTGTGAGTCTCTTAAGTTAGAATTCAGCCCAAAGGGGTTATATTTTAAAGGACTGCTGCAGTTCTTGTCAGTTGTTCTCTCACTTTGAGGCGTTTGACTGGAGTCTCCGTCAGTGTGTCACTCCTGGTCTTCAGGTCTTGGAGGTAGGAAGAGAAACTCGAATGCTGATTCATAGGCCTCCTCAGAACCACTGGCACTCCATTTTGACCTGGGAAACATAATTAGGAGGATCTGAAAATACAGCGCCTTCAGGAAGTTGACCCCTTGACCTTTTCTACATTTTGTTGTGTTACAGCATGAATAAAAAATGTATTCATTTTAATATTTTTGTCACTGGCCTACACACAATAATAGCCCGTTATATCAAAGTGGAATGACTGTGTTTTTAGAAAGGTTTACTCAATATGTCAATAAGTATTAAACCCCTTTGTTTTACGGCAAGCCTAAATAAGTTCAGGTGTAAAAATGTGCTTAACAAGTCACATAATAAGTTGCATGGACTCACTCTGTGTGCAGTAAGTGTTTACCATGATTGCTGAATGACTACCTCATCTCTGTACCCCACACATACAATTATGTGTAAGGTCCTTCAGATGAGCAGTGAATTTGAAAATCAGATTCAACCACAAAGACCAGGAACGTTTTCCAATGCCTCACAAAGAAGGGCACCTACTGGTAGATGGGTAAAAATAAAAAAAGCAGACATTGAATATCTCTTTGAACATGGTGAAGTTATTAATTACACTTTGGATGGTGTATCAATACACTGAGTCACTACAAAGATACAGGTGTCCTTCCTAACTCAGTTGCCGGAGAGGAAGGAAACCGCTCAGGGATTTCACCATGAGGCCAATGGTGACTTTAAAACAGCTACAGAGTTTAATGGCTGTGATATGAGAGAACTGAGGATGGATCAACAACGTTGTAGTTACTCCACAATACTAACCTAATTGACAGAGTGAAAAGAAGTAAGCCTGTACAGAATACAAATATTCCAAAACATGCATTCTGTTAGCAACAAGGCACTAAAGTAATACTGCAAAAAATGTGGCAAAGCAATTAAGTTCTTGTCCTGACTACAAAGTGTTATGTTTGGGGCAAATCCAATACAACACATTAGGGAGTACCTCTCTCCACATTTTCAAGCACAGTGGTGGCTGCATCATGTTATGGGTATGCTTGTAATCGTTAAGGACTAAGCACAGGCAAAATCCTAGAGGAAAACCTGGTTCAGTCTGCATTCCACCAGACACTGGGAGATTAATTTAACTTTCAGCAGGACAATAACCTACAACTGTCACGTTCGTCATATGAATCGGAACAAGGCGCCGCGTGGTATGCGTACATTCTTCTTTATTAAAGAAAGAACACTGAACAAACTAACAAAACGAACGAAACGTGAAGCTATATGAAATAGTGCAGACAGGCAACTACACATAGACAAGAACCCACAAACACCAAAGGGAAATGGCTACCTAAATATGATCCCCAATCAGAGACAACGACAAACAGCTGCCTCTGATTGGGAACCATATCAGGCCACCATAAACATACAAATACCTAGACCTACAAAACCCTAGACATACAAAAACCCTAGACAATACAAAACCCCTAGACAATACAAAAACTAGCGTATCCACCCTAGTCACACCCTGACCTAACCAAAATATAAAGAAAACAGAGATATCTCAGGTCAGGGCGTAACAACAACACAAGGCCAAATCTACACTGGAGCTGCTTACCAAGAAGACAGTGAATGTTCCTGAGTGGGCGAGTTGAAAATCTATGTCAATTTGACAGAGCTTGAAGAGTTTTGAAAATAATACATGGGTAAATGTTGCACAATCCAGGTGTGGAAAGCTCTTAGAACTCACCCAGAAAGACCCACAGCTGTAATCAGTACCAAATGTGCTTCTACAAAGTATTAACTCAGGGGTGTGAACACTTCTGTATTTAACTTTCAATACATTTGCAAAAATTTCTAAAAACATATTTTCACTGTCRTTATGGGGTAGTGTGTGTAAATTGATGAGAAAAAAATGAATGTAATCAATTTTGAATTCAGGCTGTAAAACAACAAAATGTGGAAAAAGTCATGGGGTATGAATAGTTTCTGAAGGCACTGTACACTATAATACTTTAATCAAACATTTTAATTATTTTAAGTGTCAATTGAGCAATGGAATGGACAGTTTTTGAGGACTAAAAACTTGTCTCACAGCAGTCGTGGCCACACTGATCCTTGTTTTTGCAGAAGTGGTTACATTGTCTTTTGCCTGGAACTGGTTGTGAGGAACCGGAATTTCAGCGGGGAAAAAAAGATATAGCACATTTTGTTTCAAAACAACAACAAAAACAGTCCTGTGAGTCTGCAAGTACAACTTAGTAATAGCTCAAAGCATTCTAATGTTTGGTGTAAAATCAGCCTACCCTTTTCTGTGGATGTGGAGGTTCTCTTCTGTGCCGTAGCCTGTGTTTGCTGACCTGTTGGCTGTATTCTCTGTGTTGCACCCTGTGATCTCTGAGCGTTAGCCTGTGCTATTTGCATCGTGTCATGTTGCTCAGGTGTGAGTGATTCACCTCCGTACCTCTTTGGTCCAGAGTAGAAGGCACTAAACTTCTGCTGAATGTCCAACCCCACTGCAGAGATGAACATCTCAACGTAGTTAATAGGTGTATATTCTTACTTTTTACAATTCTGACTGAAACAATTTCATTCGACTTAAACTGCCTTTTAGAAGTTTTATGTAGTTTGTACAAGTCTATTTTGAACAATAACAAATGTAAAATGCTGATAGTTAACTAACTGACCGTATTCTGAGCTGATTAGATTCACGCTGATCTCCTCTCCTTTGAAGGCTTTCGCCACTTCGATCTTCTTTGACCAGTTTCCCGACTTCAACAGCATCAAGTCTCTGGATGAACACACAATACAGTCGCTCTCCCTTACCTATTTCTTTCCCTTTCTTGTTCTCACTCTCTTCTGCTCTCTTTCCTTCACTGTTTTCCTTGTATGAGTGTATGACGGTAACATTTTACTTAAAGCCTGCAGGTACAATGCTTTCTAACTTGTTATAAGCATGTATGACCCTTTAAAATATTTTATAATACACTTTTAATATGTTCTGTCTCTACCTACAAGCTTTAGGTAAAGTGTGTCTCTATGCATGTGTGTATCAGGTTGTGTCTGTGTGTGACGACATTTCTGGAAATGCCAGTCCTAATCTTTACGTGAGTTTTTGCAGGAAGACCACGTTGTTGTCACAGTCCCCGATGATCATTGTGACATAGTGGTGGTCATGAGTGGTTCTCTTTGACAGTAGCTGTTCGTGGTTTTTCACATTCACGGTCACGGCAATCTCTGCAGTGGCGATGTTGTATCTTGGAAGCTAAAAAGTGAAAAATAAAAATGAAATGAAAGCTTGTTGGGGAGATGTATTCCTTTATCAGTAATTGAAAGCTCCTGTGATGTTAAATGATATAAGTATGGAAAATATTCTGCTATGTCCTGCTACCAAATATTTCTATAACGATTCACCTTGATGACCATTTCCGTTCAAACTACAATTCCACCAAAGCAAACCTTTTTACCTGCTCCAAACTAACTTCATACTTGGGTAAATTGATGACAGCGTCTCTGATTTGGTTTCCAAACGGAGGATGTCTGTTGACAATCTAGAAAACGTAAACAGACAACAAATATTTGCTTTAATTGTACGTGAAAGCACATTGTGACAACTGTCGATGTAAAAAGGTCTTTAAGCAAAACATTTAACTGACTGATTTGATCGAAAGCCGTGACACTGCATGTTGGTCTCAGGGGAAATGTCAATAAACCATTTGGAGGTATCGAGACAACAGTGGTGTTTAATGACTTTGTAGTTACAGTCATTCTCAGTTGATGCTATTCTCACCAGCTCCAGTTCCCTGGCGTTGGTCTGCTCTATCTTGTTGAAGGTGGTGAGCCCAGCATTCACCATGGCCGTCGACAGAGACAACCCTGGATCAGATATCTGTGTTGTTACAGCCATATATATAAAATTATATTATAAATAAAATCAATTTTTTTAGCATCTCAATCTCAGTGTCATCATATGTCTATGGTTACAGCAATTTTCATGACTTTCATTTGTCTGGGAATAAAATCAGTTGGTCAATGGGTTTTTAAAAGGCCTTGGCTGCGGATCCGGCATCTGCATACCGACCATTTGATCTCAATCAGTTTGATGGCGATACGCATTTAGATCTTCTTGAGATACACAGTGTTGCTTCGAAGTAGCCTACAGTGTCTTTGCGAATGATGTACAGTGAGCGAATTCCGGAGCAGATGGTGTTAACAAACTGTAGCTTAGCCGAGTATTGGCTGTTGAGTATTGGCCACACGAGAGAAAATGCTTACAGTGAAATGCTTACAGTCTTCCAGTAATGTTACACTATGCTATTATGTTGGGTTCTGTTATGTAGAATACTATCTTTATGTGACCTTGCAGACATTGATTCAGCTTTGATCTAGYTTGACTAAACAAGCCCCATTCGCCTGAGTAGCCTGTTCTCTGTGCGTAAAGTAGAGAATATATAAATGCGCAGGAGAAAAAAAAAGTTGGATCCGCAGCCACTCCGTTTGTAAAAGGGGTGTCTGAGAGTGGAGGCTGGTAAGGGGAGGAAAACTTACAATAATATCTGGAGGAGCGAAAGGATTGGCATCAAACACGTGGAAACTATGCGTTTTCTGTATTTGATACCATTCCATTATTCCGCGTCCAGCCATTACCACGAGCCCGTTCTCCGCAATTAAGGTGTCACCAACCTCCTGTGGTCTCATAGCAACAGTAGGATAACCTACTACTGTTCTACAAGCATTGACAGTATTTTGCACACATGTTCTGTATTCATTGACAGTATTCTATGTCTTCTTACCTATTTTCTCCAGCTGCTTTGAGATGTAAGGAGAGTCCTCCCACAGCTTGGCCCTGAAGCATTTGGCCAGTATCAGGGAGTTGAGTAGAGCAGAGAAGCCTGTCTTGGAGCGCTGGTTTAGGAACTCTGCCAAGCCTAATGTAGTTCAAAACACATAGACAATATCTAACTGAAGAGTGTTTTCAAGCGAAGGTTGTCTATCAAATGAGGCTCACTGCTAATCATCTACTGTTAACGTGAAGTGATTGATGACTTACACCTGCTGATTCGGACTCCATTTCTGAAGATTCTCCCTGTGTCCTGTGCAAGTCCAAACTCTTGGATTGGAATAGAGCCAAACTGGGCTTGAATCAAACTGAGGGGGAAGACCGGTAGAGAGACAGAAGGGATGAATCTCAAAGGTCTTTCCTTGATTCCTCATGTGCCTAATTCCTTGTCTCCGCCTCAAAACGCAAGGGAGGAAAAGACCCAAGGTTCAAGGAAAGACTTTTGAGATTCACCCAAAGAGAATACATGGCCTTCTCCAATGTCACCCTCCATTTTCTCATGCTGGTACACTGTAGGGGTCTCTGCTTGACCTACCAGTTCACCTTCATCTCTTTGTTTTTGATCTTTCCCTCCATGGGATACCTGGATAAACAAAAGCCCAGATATCAGCATTTACACCATCTTTAGGGCATTTTATTGGAATATCATTTACTGAATTCCACTATAACCTGATAGTGATCCTGTTCTTGTCCTTGTTCAAAGTGTTCAGGGTTCTCTTCTCGTTCACTCTCAGCTGCACGTCAGTGAACTCTCTGCCCTTCACCATCAATTCTATCTGTGTGAAGAAGACCCAGCTTCCATTTGAGTGGAATACAGAATCTACTCAACTCATCTATTCGAATTTCCTGTGTAACAAACAACACAATACAGAAACTCAATATAAACAGTGTATAATGAGAGACGCTACAGTGTTACTGTATACCTACCAGCTCAGGTAAGGTCTCAGTGCCAGTCACCTTGCTGAACTGCTTCATGGTGTCAAACGCAACACAGTACCTTGCCATCAGCCTGCCTGCCTCTGTACGGGATGAACACAGTTACACGTCAAGAAAATAACAGATTTCAATTAACGGCTTTGGGATGCTGGAAAGCACATGCAAGTTTCGGGCAAGTCTATGGGTCAAATGTCCCCTTCCCCTGACGAAATTCAAAATATGCCAACACCTGCGAAATCGTGATTTGTCCAAATAACCAGTGATGAAAAACCCAAGCCCCGGAACAAATGCAGCTCGATCTCACGCATCCTGTTGTATCATGACAGGTCTACGGTGCCATTTAAGTTTACCTAGTCTGTCCACAAGAGATTAAGGAGACATCCATCTGCATCATTGAATAACACCAAACATGTACAGGGTTTGTAAGTTGTTTTACACTTCTGATGATAAACAGTAACAAACAGTAACAAACAGTAAATGGCCATAGTAGCCTCTTGAACCAAAATGGTCAGCCTCTCTCAACCTGTAGCTTTGATGTTAACATCCTCATCCATGGAGATCAGACCAATGGAGGCCAGGGAATGCAAGTTCTTCAGACAGAGCTCTGAAGCAGGATGGGGAGAGAGATTCTTCAGTCACACAAATGCTATCGTGATGGAGATATTCTGTCTTCTCAGATAAGAAGTCCATATAACAAAGAAAAAAACAGCAATGCCATACCTTGCAATTTGGCTTCGATTCCACACCGGTCCAAGTCAGTGGAAAAGCCTGCATAAAACGCACGGACAGTAAGTTGTTTTCTCCTCATGTACAGTACCAGTCAAGAGTGTGCAAAGCTGTCATCAAAGCAAAGGGTGGCTACTTTGAAGAATCTCAAATATAAAAAATATTTTCATTTGTTTAACACATTTTTTGGTTACTACATGACGCCATTTGTGTTATTTCATAGTGTTGATGTCTTCACTATTATTCTACAATGTAGAAAATAGTAAAAAATAAAGAAAACCCCTTGAATGAGTAGGTGTGTCCAAACTTTTGACTGGTACTGTATGTCCTCAGGTCTTTTGAGCAACTGTTTGACACTATGTTGTGAGATGTAAGCACAGGCTAATAACTGTAATGTAATAGACTAGCATCCATGCTAATGCTGTACATTTGCTGGCTAATACTAATAGAGACCGGGGTCTGTCCAGTGTCTCCTTTTCCCTGACCATAGTGTCTGGGGTTCTTCAGAGCTCGGATGTAGAGGAAGCTGGAGCGGATCCAGTCCAGGGCCATGTTGACGTCTGAGATGGTGTGGAGGACAATCTCAGCGTTCAGGTGCTCCACCAGGTGGGTATGCAGGCTGAGTGGTCAAACAATAGGACATCACCATCACCATCATCTACACAAGTAGCATATACAGTTGAAGTCGGAAGTGTAGATACACCTTAGTCAAATACATTTAAACTCAGTTTTTCACAATTCCTGACATTTAATCCCAGTAAGAATTCCCTGCCTTAGGTCAGTTAGGATCACCACTTTATTTTGAGAATGTGAAATGACAGAATAATAGTAGAGAGAATTATTTTTTTCAGCTTTTATTTATTTGATCACATTCCCAGTGGGTCAGAAGTTTACATACACTCAATTAGTGTTTGGTAGCATTACCTTTAAATTGTTTAACTTGGGTCAAACATTTTGGGTAGCCTTCCACAAGCTTCTCACAATAAATTGGGTGAATTGTGGCCCATTCTTCCTGACAGAGCTGGTGTAACTGAGTCAGGTTTGTAGGCCTCCTTGCTGCACACGCTTTTTCAGTTCTGCACACACATTTTCTATAGGCTTGAGGTCAGGGCTTTGTGATGGCCACTCCAATACCTTGACTTTGTTGTCCTTAAGCCATAACTTTGGAAGTATGCTTGGGGTCATTGTCCATTTGGAAGACCCATTTGCGACCAAGCTTTAACTTCCTGTCTGATGTCTTGAGATGTTGCTTCAAAATAAAAATAATTTCCCTCCCTCATGATGCCATCTATTTTGTGAAGTGCACCAGTCCCTCCTGCAGCAAAGCACCCTCACAACATGATGCTGCCACCCCCGTGCTTCACGGATGGGATGGTGTTCTTCGGCTTGCAAGCCTCCCCTTTCTCCTCCAAACATAACGATGGTCATTATGGCCAAACAGTTCTATTTTTGTTTCATCAGACCAGAGGACATTTCTCCAAAAAGTATGATCTTTGCCCCCATGTGCAGTTGCAAACCCTAGTCTGGCTCTTTTATGGCGGTTTTGGAGCAGTGGCTTCTTCCTTGCTGAGTGGCCTTTCAGGTTAGGTCGATATAGGACTCGTTTTACTATATGTTTTACTATACTAGATACAGATATTTTTGCACCTGTTTCCTCCAGCATCTTCACAAGGTCCTTTGCTGTTGTTCTGGGATTGATTTGCACTTTTTGCACCAAAGTACGTTCATCTCTAGGAGACAGAATGCGTCTCCTTCCTGAGCGGTATGACGGCTGCGTGGTCCATGGTGTTTATACTTGCGTACTATTGTTTGTACAGATGAACGTGGTACCTTCAGGCGTTTGGAAATTGCTCCCAATGATGAACCAGACATGTGGAGGTCTACAATTTTTTTCCTGAGGTCTCGGCTGATTTCTTTTGATTTTCCCATGACGTCAAGCAAAGAGGCACTGAGTTTGAAGGCAGGCCTTGAAATACATCCACAGGTAAACCTCCAATTGACTCAAATAATGTCAATTAGCTTATCAGAAGCTTCTAAAGCCATGACATCATTTTCTGGAATTTTCCAAAATGTTTAAAGGCACAGTCAACTTAGTGTATGTAAACTTCTGACCCACTGGAATTGTGATACAGTGAATTATAAGTGAAATAATCTGTCTGTAAACAATTGTTGGAAAAATGACTTGTGTCATGCACAAAGTAGATGTCCTAACCGACTTGCCAAAACTATAGTTTGTTAACAAGAAATCTGTGGAGTGGTTGAAAAACAAGGTTTAATGACTCCAACCTAAGTGTATGTAAACTTCCGACTTCAACTGTAAATTCATGTAACACAAAATTAAGTCGAATGAGGTTTTGGTGGTCTTGGAAAATGTAAATGTCCCCATACCTGCTTTCGATGATTTCCGCTCCATTCATGAACTGCATGTACTTGTCTTTGGTTTGAGTCTTGGTCATGATCACTGCGGTCGCTGATGTATCAAACTAGAGAGGAGACATCGAAGGCAAAGCTGTAGAWAGAGGTTATGCTTTTTGCGAGCGATACACAAACAGTTCACAAAGCAACTGAAAAGGTGCAAAAAGGGCTGTTTTAAGACTGGGCACTTGTACAGTACACTGATGAGCTAAGCATGCTGGGAGTCTGGTACTACTTGAGGGTTTGTCTGTGCTCCGTACCTGTGGCCGGCCTGCTCGGCCAATCATCTGCAGCATGTCGGCCTCGCTGTACTCCTCACAGACGCCCCCGATGTAGTGCATGGTGGACTTGATTACCACCAGGTGGGCTGGCAGGTTCACCCCCATCGCCAGAGTACTAGTTGTAACTGAGACATTTCCCCAATAACTTCACACAATGTTTCTTTGGTATTTCATATTACATAAACATGTGCCATGACAATGTTAAGGTCAATAATGTTTCTGATCCTAAAGTATGGAGGAAGATTGTCGGTAAAGGATACACTAAATATAGGCTGAGATAACGAAAAGCTTTTCTATATTTAGCCACATCCACAGTATATTATAGACACTAGTATAGACACTAATCTTTATTAAACCCTCTATACTGGCATGACTGTGACTGGTAACACATATGGTTGGCCTGTAATGGAGGATAGAAGGGTCGTTCCACGAATAGAGTACATTTTAGGTAGTGTAACTTCATACAAAAAAAACATAACTATTCATTTAATCTCATTTTAACATTCTCTCATAAAGAGCAGATGTTCAACTTCATAAAAACATGCTTTCCCGTCTCAAGGGGTTAAATAAAATTACTTCAGCAAGTGCCATGAAACTAACTGGGTTGACCGTAACAGGGTTACAGTTTTCATCTTAAACCAGCCATAATCCCCTTGTGAAGCTTGTTGTGTGTAAGAGCTTAACAACAACAAAGAAAGATTTAATGTTTAAACATTTCTAGCCYATCTATCTATTGGAAGTGTTATTGTCGACGCGCTCAGTTTTCCACCACCAGAAAATTGCCAAAAAGAGTAGAACCAGCTTTGACTTATTCCACATTTTCCTGTGTTAAAGCCTGAATTCAAAATTGATTAAATATATGTTTTTTCCTCACCCATCTACACACAATACCCCATAATGAGAAAGTAAAACGTTTTTGAAATGTATTGAAAATTACATACATAAATATCTCATTTACATCAGTATGCACAGCCCTGAGTCAATACATGTTAGAATCACCTTTAGCAGCGATTACACCTGTGACTCATTCTGGGTAAGTCTCTTATAAGACCACACGTGGATTGTACAATATTTGGCAATCGTTTTTACCCAAATTCTTCAAATTGGTTGTTGATAATTCCTAGACAACCATTTTCAAGTCTTGACATAGATTGTTAAGCAGATTTATGTCAAAACTGTAACTCGGCCACTCGGGAACATTCACTGTCTTCTTGGTAAGCAACTCCACTGTAGATTTGGCCTTGTGTTGTAGGTTATTGTCCTGTGGAAAGGTGAATGAATCTCCCAGTGTCTGACGAACAGCAATTCAACTCTATAACTGTTTTAGCATGTACTCTATTCATGGAACGACCCAGATACTCACACAGCACAGGCAGGTCTCCCATGTTGAAGGCCTCCTCGATCCGCTTCCTGTCTGACACGTCAACTCCGGCGTGGTGGAAACCAACCCCAAACAACACCAAGTCTGGAAAAGAGAAAACACTGGGCTAGTAATTTCACACTTCTAACGCAAAAGTAGTTATATTCAAATCAATGAGCAATGTTTGCCTACATGGTACAGAAGAGAAGGAATATAAATTATTATAAATTCTCCACCGACCTCTGAGTTTTGAGTCCAGGAGAGAGTTTGCATAATTCACCAACCTACAAACAGAGGATTCCATCAATTCAATCAGATCAAACTAAACAGCAGGAAATTTGTATTGAATACCTGTACATCTGTAAATAATGAAAAGGGAAGTAGCTCAACCTTTGTTTGTGCTCAATACTCATGATGAACCTGGCATCCTTGGCCAGAACAGTGGCCGACTGCTGGACTCCTTTCCTTGTTGAACAAAACTGTAAAAATAAAAAATAAATCCTATGTGTGAAATATTAACAATGGCAATACTTACTGAAACGTATAAATATGGTACTGGTCAAGTCTAAATTTCAGAGACCCAAAGAGAGTTCCTCACAACAAGTGTTGGTTTCTGGTCCGAGTAGGTCTGGATGATGTTGGCCATCTTGTAGTTGAGTGACAGGTCGAACTTGAACTCAGTCTGGTTGCTGCTGCAGGGGAAACCCAGCACTACTTTCCTCAGTTTCACCGGTCTGTGACTCTCATCCATCTCCAGACAAGTAGCAGGGTCTCTGTCGTCACACAGCCAGTCTGCTATCTGCCATGCCAAACCATTGAACACAGTAAGGAGAAGTAATTTCTTCAAATAAATGCTCAGTTTAATGATAATCAGTAACTAGCAATACTATCGAGCTCCCACCTTCCCTATTTCCTATTCCCTTACTCTTTCTGAATAAGACAGGACTGCGGACATAATAACAACATAACAAGACACGGAGATGCATGTGTCGGAATGGCAAATGATGAACAGAAAGGGAAAGAATGACTATAGTGAAGGAAGTCTCTTTAGAGTATTTGCATATGGCCAAAGTGTGACATCACCCCTCTTTGACCCTCAGCCACTTACATCCTTGGTATTGGGGATGGTGGCAGAGACGGCCACAAATCTCATGGAGAGGTCCTCCTGAGGGTTCTCTGCTGCACGGTAGGCATGGACCGCCTTCATCCTGCTCACCACCACCTCTAGTGTAGCTCCACGCATAGGGTCCTTCACCACGTGCACCTAGAAACACAGAGCCAAGATGGATTATATTTAGTTGTCAATGTAACACATGTATAACACAATAATAAACAGATATGCTCAGTACAATGACAAATCAAGAAACAATAGATCACCATTTTTTATTTAAAAATGTTCTATAGGACAGTGAAGAGGAGACAGTAAAGGWAGGAGAGATTGCGAGTCAAAAGGGCAGTGGAACATCTGGTTATGCAGGCTGTAAATGTGTGCTGGGGTCCGTGGTTTTAACCGCTGGACCACACAAGCCACACTAGAGGGCTTCCAGTTGACATACGATGCCTCCTGGCGGCCATATTGGAAGACCACCAAATTAATTCCKTCAACAGCCGAGTTGCTACCCCAAACTGCACGATAACAGTGCCTAAAACTAGTTGATTCAACGGGGGGGAAATATGTTTGCAGATTCCCCGCAATCATGAAACACAATTGGTTACGCCAATGAGATAAGACTCAATCAAGAACTGTCAGAAATGCGAAGAAACCTTTTTGCCCGTCAATACCTGAATCCAGACAGCTCTCAGTACAGGGTCTGCTACGATCATTTCATCACTGGTAAATCAAGTCTGATCAATTTCGAATTTAGTTTAGCTGTTATGCTATCCAGGTGTTAACAACACTAAGTTAGCCAAAAGTAGCTAACTATATAGCTTATAGTCTAGCTATTAGCATGTGTAGAGTGAGTTTCAAGTTTTGGGGAAGCAATTAAAATTGTTCCACCATAAAAAGGCACCTTTATAACAAGGGATTGCATGCCTCTATCATTGCATTTGCAGACTATTGTACGTATACTATTCCTAATGTGATTAGTAGATTGGATAGTGATAATKTAGGCTATAAATAAACGCTTTTAGCACCGGAAAAATGTGGCCTTTGTTAAACATTTGATGCAATTCTTCTACACTTTATATGACTGGAGACATTAGCAGAATATTATTTGATACGATTGCCTACTCTACTGACAACAGATCAAGAAAAACGACCTTGTCTCGAATGCAACCATGTAATCTAAAATATGACACTAATTTGTTAAAAGCTTGATCCCTTCTAGCCATGACCATGAAAAGGGGAGATGCAACATATGACGTCCATATAGCCTGGAGGACAATTATTGACCAAAATAACTCCAGTGGTTATTATATATTCATATGATAACCCAATTATATTTTGTTGATAACTTTATTCATAAGAGGGAAAATGTATGGACATTAGCGCATAGGACAGACGCCTCAATGGGATAGGACAACCTGCCGTGTTGACTATTGGTTGTTCCATCCCAACAATAGATTTAATCTTTATCTGACACTAAAACACCTGAATGAATTAAACACAACCGAACAATTAAGAGCCCTGGTGGAATAGGTGACCTAAATAAGTGCTATTCTAACATCAGGAGTGCTTTTAATTGGTTACTGTATGAGCGGTGCTGCAGCAGCATCAGCTTCTACTACTTCTTTAGGAAACATCCCTCAGTTATACGAGATGGTTGTCACATGCTGTGCTTTGGACAATTTCAATGATTCTGTTATGCCATTTGAGTAGAGCGCCTTCTCTTTGACGTCATGACAAAAGTGCCTCCTTAGACCATGTGGATATATAAAATGTAATTTGGAACGTGTAAAAGACTATTGTTTATGATATTGTAAACATACTGTACTTTAATAATAGGCTGTATTGTTGTATGGGTGAAATGAAAAGCGTTGTCATCAATGCTTTGACTAGCCCCATTGAATAAAATATATTTCTTATAGCCCAACAATTTTCTTTCTTTTACATTTTAAACACATTTAACAGAGACAATGTAATTGCTGTGGTAGCCACTCAGACCTTCTGGGAGAAAAGTATCTGGCATTGAACTTGGTGGTAGTAGTTGTGTGTGTTTGAAGCGAAGGATCCCATTATCTGCTTCCACAGAGATTACAAGGGTTGGATTTGCACAGCGCAAGGCATGTACAAAACTTAGTATAACTGATTAGCTTCATACATTGTCTACTGGTATTGTTTTTAAATTGAGAACAAAGAGCTGAACAATATGTAAACAATGTGTGAGTTAAGCTATTCTCTGCTTCAGATGCACAATGTCAAGGGGTGCATTGCAAATGCCCATAAGGCTAATGCCATCATACTGTAGGCCAGTGGTTCCCAACTCCGGTCCTCGAGTACCCCCAACAGCACAGTTTTTTGTAGCCCCAGACCAACACACCTATTTCAACTAATCATCAGGCCCTATGAATTGAATCAGGTATGGTTGTTCAGGACTAAAGCAAAAATATGTGCTGTTGGGACTGGAGGACTGAAGGATTGGAGTTGGGAAACCACTGTTGTAGGCATATAGCTGCATTGGCACTGCATGCCATTATCAGCTAAAAAATGGGTTCACATATCCTGAAAAAATTATGACAATCAAATAAAACTAATTGGAGAGCTTATGACTGAACAAAAAGGTACTGTTAATTTGAGAATACAACACAAACTAGAGACAGAGTCCCCTCCCTCTTTATTGCAGGATTGTGATCTGTGATTAATCAACATCGACACTAGTTATTCTTGAATAATAGTTAACTTAACAAGTAAAACAACTTTAAACACTTCAAAGAATCAACACTATTTCATATAAATGTCAAAGTGTACAAGTAAGCTAACTCATATGTAAAGGTTTGACATTTTAGTAACAAGCAGGCTATTACTATTAAAGCATAATTTCAAGGGAACAAAAAAAAGTCAATACCAGAAGTGGCTAACCTCGTTCCACTGACCCCTGATCTACTGGGTGAGCAGACTTCTGTTCCAGGCCAGCAATAGCACACTTGATTATTAACTAATTAGGTTCGATACATTGATGCTGTGTTTATCGCTCCCTATCCCAGTCTGTTGTCCCCACATGCTTCAAGATGGCTACCATTGTCCCTGTACCAAAGAAGGCAAAGATAACTGAACTAAATGACTACTGCCCCGTAGCACTCACTTCTGTCATCATGAAGTGTTTTGAGAGACTAGTCAAGGACCATATCACCTCCACCTTACCTGTCACCCTAGACCCACTTCAGTTTGCATACCGCCCCAACAGGTCCACAGACGACGCAATCGCCATCACACTGCCCTATCCCATCTGGACAAAAGGAATACCTATGTAAGAATGCTGTTCATTGACTACAGTTCAGCATTCAACACCATAGTAACCTCCAAGCTCATCATCAAGCTGGAGGCCCTGGTCTCAACCCCACCCTGTGAATTGGGTCCTGGACTTTCTGACGGGCCGCCCCCAGGTGGTGAAGGTAGGAAACAACATCTCCACTTCGCTGACCCTCAACACTGGGGCCCACAAGAGTGCGTGTTCACCCACGACTGCGTGGCCATGCACGCCTCCAACTCAATCATCAAGTTTGCAGACGACACAACAGTAGTGGGCTTGATCACCAACAACGAGACAGCCTACAGGGAGGAGGTGAAGGCACTCGGAGTGTGGTGTCAGGAAAACAACCTCTCACTCAACGTCAACAAAACAAAAGGAGATGATCTTGGACTTCAGGAAACAGCAGAGGGAGCACCCCCCTATCCACATCGAAGGGACAGCAGTGGAGAAGGTGGAAAGTTTTAAGTTCCTCGGCATACACATCACAGACAAACTGAAATGGTCCACAACACAGACAGTGTGGTGAAGAAGGCGCAACAACGCTTCTGCAACCTCAGGAGGCTGAATAAATTTGGCTTGTCACCAAAAACCCCGACAAACTTTGACAGATGCACAATCGAGAGCATCCTGTCGGGCTGTATCACAACTGCACCGCCCTCAACCACAATGCTCTCCAGAGGGTGGTGCGGTCTGCATAACGCATCACTGGGGGCAAACTACCTGCCCGCCATGACACTTACAGGAAGGCCAAAAAGATCATCAAGGAAATCAACCACCCGAGCCACTGCCTGTTCACACCGCTACCATCTGGAAGGCTGATGCGGGAGCACAAAAAAAGGCTCTGATGACACCTCCCTCAATGGATCCGTCCACATCTTCACCACTGGCTCTGCCACTTGGGTGGGGGACAAATGACTGGTTGGATGAGATATCTTGCAGTGACATGCCAAACTGCCACTTTACAGAAATAGCTCGCCACAAGGTTAGAATGTGGCTCAGCGCTAAAGCTGACCTGGTCCCGAAAAGAGTATATAAGGAGAATGCCTTCATTAAGAGGGCATGGTAGTGCTACTTGACTTATCACTGAACTCGTGATACTTCAAACTACCATCAACCTAAAAGGTAATATCTGACTTTCATACTCTAGAAAAATTGTACCTCTTGACTTCTGATTTCTGAACGAGACTGAGTCAACTACCCTATACACTCCTCGCGCTGAATATATCCACCTAATAGGAGTGGATGAATAGCGTCAGTGGTGAAGGGTCTTGTTCTCGAACCGTCTCTTCACTAATTAGTAAATCATAGTGCAACTTCTAGTAGGAGAAACAGATGCATATCAGACTTTCATACTCTAGAACAATTGTATCTTTTGACCGCTGGTTTTTGGGCGAGACCTACTGAGACAAATACCCTGTACACTCTTAGTGGTGTTACAAAGGGTTTTGATCTACGATAGCAGTCTCGTTACTAATCAGAAAAAATATACAAAAAAGGTCATAGTACAATTAGTAGCAGGAGAAACAGATACTGAAGTAATTGCCTATACCGGTAGAGCAATTGTGAGTTGAAGAACATACGGTACTCTCTGGGAATCAACCAGGTCAACCTACGCTAAGGTAATTAGCCCCTTGTTGTAATACATATACAGTGGGGAGAACAAGTATTTGATACACTGCCGATTTTGCAGGTTTTCCTACTTACAAAGCATGTAGAGGTCTGTAATTTTTATCATAGGTACACTTCAACTATGAGAGACGGAATCTAAAACAAAAATCCAGAAAATCACATTGTATGATTTTTAAGTAATTAATTTGCATTTTATTGCATGACATAAGTATTTGATACATCAGAAAAGCAGAACTTAATATTTGTACAGAAACTTTGTTTGCAATTACAGAGATCATCACGTTTCCTGTAGTTCTTGACTAGGTTTGCCACACACTGCAACAGGGATTTTGGCCCACTCCCTCCTACAGATTTCTCCAGATCCTTAGGTTCGGGGCTGTCGCTGGGCAATACGGAGTTTCAGCTCCCTCCAAAGATTTTCTATTGGGTTCAGGTCTGGAGACTGGCCTAGGCCACTCCAGGACCTTGAGATGCTTCTTACGGAGCCACTCCTTAGTTGCCGATGGCTGTGGCTTCTCGTGTCGTTGTCATGCTGGAAGACCAAGCCACGACCCATCTTCAATGCTCTTACTGAGGGAGGAGGTTGTTGGCGCAAGATCTCGCGATACATGGCCCCATCCATCCTCCCTCCAATACGGTGCAGTCGTCCTGTCCCTTTGCAGAAAAGCATCCCAAAGAATGATGTTTCCACTCCATGCTTCATGGTTGGGATGGTGTTCTTGGGGGTTGTACTCATACTTCTTCTTCCTCCAAACACGGCGAGTGGAGTTAGACCAAAAAGCTCTATTTTTGTCTCATCAGACCACATGACGCTTCTCATTCTCCTCTGGATCATCCAGATGGTCATTGGCAACTTCCAGACAGGCCTGGACATGCACTGGTTAAGCAGGGGGACCTTGCGTGGCGCTGCAGGATTTTAATCCATGACGGCGTAGTGCTGTTCACTAATGGTTTTCTTTGGAGCTGTGGTCCCAGCTTCTTCAGGTCATTGACCAGGTCCTGCCGCTGTAGTTCTGGGGCTGATCCTCACCTTCTCATGATCATTGATGCCCCACGAGGTGAATCTTGCATGGAGCCCAGACCCGAGGGTGATTGACCGTCATCTTGACCTTCTTCCATTTTCTAATAATGCGCGCAAGCAGTTGTTTCCTTCTCACCAAGCTGCTTGCCTATTGTCCTGTAGCCCATCCCAGCCTTGTGCAGGTCTACAATTTGATCCCTGATGTCCTTACACAGCTCTCTGGTCTTGGCCATTGTGGAGAGGTTGGAATCTGTTTGATTGAGTGTGTGGACAGGTGTCTTTTATACAGGGTAGAGGTTCAAACAGGTGCAGTTAATACAGGTATGAGTGGAGAACAGGAGGGCTTCTTAAAGAAAAACTAAGCAGGTCTGTGGAGCCGGAATTCTTACTGGTTGGTAGGTGATCAAATACTTATGTCATGCAATAAAATGCAAATTAATTATTTAATCATACAATGTGAGTTTCTGGATTTTGTTTTAGATTCCGTCTCTCACAGTTGAAGTGTACTTGAATTAAAATTACAGACCTCTACATGTTTGTAAGTAGGAAAACCTGCAAAATCGGCAGTGTATCAAATACTTGTTCTCCCACTGTATAAGGCATTAATAGTAGTAAGTGTTTTGATGATGTTTGATGTTATAGTATTAAGTTGATGATGTTAAGGACGTAAAGAAACTGTAATAACGTGTACAACTGTGTGAATTGTAAACATTGAATAAAAAGTAGAAACTAGATCTAAAGCCCTATGGGAGAAACGCCTCTGACACTCCCAAATCTGGGAAATAGTCAGTTTCTACATAAGACAATTATACATGTGTGGAGAATAATCATTTTATTGTACAGATATCCTCTATTATATTAATTTCAAGTAGTATTAGTCCGACGACATAGACTGTAATATCGTAACCAAGTTTAGCTTGCGTGAGTCTAAGATATTAAGGGCATACAAAGGTGAAAGTGAAAGTAAACGAGAGGTACTCTGAGTCTGATTAATTTATCTAAGGATCCCGAAAAAGCTGACGGCACCACATAAGCGTAATCTTCCGAATAAGGGCAGGTACATAACCAGGTCGTCCGGCGGACCTGTGAGTCACCTGTTAGCCGGTGACATAAGAACTTGAGTGAGACGACTTGTAATCACTCTCGACGGGGTACTTAACGGTACTTATAGCCAAATCCCTACCGCGACAAGGCGAGGTCAGTAAGTGCATCAAAGCTGACTCGGGAGAACTGAAAACAGGTTCTCTCAAGGCATTAGACTGGTAACAGCAATCACTACCTCAGGGCTGCTGCCTACATCACTATCCACTTTAATAAATGGATCACTAGTCACTTTATACAATGCCACTCTAAATAATGGCACTTTAATAATGTTTACATATCTTACATTACTCATATCACATGTACACTACCGTTCAAAAGTTTGGGGTCACTTTGAAATGTCCTTGTTTTTGAAAGAAAAGCAAATTTTTTGTTCTTTAAAATAACATCTATTTGATCAGAAATACAGTGTAGACATTGTTAATGTCAGAACAGAAGAAAGTTATTTGTTTCTAGCCATTTTGAGCCTGTAATCGAACCCACAAATGCTGATGCTCCAGATACTCAAGTAGTCTAGAGAAGGCCAGTTTTATTCCTTCTTTAATCATAAATTAGCTGTTTCCAGCTACAATAGTCATTTACAACATTAACAATGTCTACACAGTATTTCTGATACATTTTAATGAACAAAGAATTTGCTTTTCTTTCAAAAACAGGGACATTTCTAAGTGACCCCAAACCTTTGAACGGTAGTGTATATGCTGTATTTCATACCATCTATTGCACCTTGCCTATGCCGCTAGGCCATCGCTCATCCATATACTTACATGTACATATTCTCATTCACCCTTTTGGATTTGTGTGTATTAGGTACTTGTTGGGGAATTATTAACATCTGCTAATCATGTGTATGTGACAAATAAAATGCGATTTGAATCAGGTGTGTTAGTGCTGGGCTGGAACAGAAGCCTGCACACCCAGCAGGGTTGGCCTGCTCCAGTTGTAATAGGTTTATACATTGTGTGACTTTTGAACTGTATTTTTGTTCACTAAATTTGCGAACATAGGTACACATATAATCCATGGTATATAAGAATGTCCCCTTATTATCTTGGGACCTCTTCATCTGCAGACAGGGTTTCACAGCTCTCTGTACCTGAGGACAGAAGACATTACAAAGTAACAGGCTGCATTATCCTCAAATTAGACAGCACTGAATATTATGTAGATATACCTCTCTGTACTTAGTTTTTTTTAGCTGGGGACTAGAACTGGAGAATATTTTTTAAATGTCCTCCCACAAAGGTACCTGCCCTATCCAGAGTAGCCTACTCTCCATTCTCTGACAGCAACAACTGATAGCTAATCCTTTCACCCTATTCCATGGCTGTTGGCTAGCTACCTCGCTACAAATATATTTAGAGTTACAACAATAAATATATCACAATAGCTAGCTAACTAGCTAATAAGAAGTTCGCAAGCTGGTAAAATTTAATTCACTTAGCTAGCTATACAGTATGTAACGTTTTCTAACTAGCAAACATAACGTTAGCAGCTCATTTGAGTTACCCTGCATACTACGTTAAGTTTCTGGTGCAAGCTAGCTAATAATACATCGTTTTCGATCATTTTCAAAATATATTTACTTACTTGAATAGGTTCTCCCACTGCCTCCGTTTTCTGGGTCCTTAGACAAACTAAATAATGGGCAATATTCCCAAAGTTTCCGGTGGTAGCAAAAGGCAGCCAGCCATGTGGACGATTGGAGGACTTCCATCAGACTGACTTTGGTCTTCCAACATCACGCATCTGCAAGCCCTCTATAGATCACAATCTGGGAAAGAATGTTTCACTCTATCCAAGCTGTTTCAGAGTGTTATTTGGCCAAGTACTGTATATGGTTGCAGTACTACCTGAGGGAATTTTGAACAGAACATCAAATACTAAAAACGTATCCACTGACCTCGTCAATAAGGAAAAGCCGGACCAACTGCAGCAGGCAGTTATCCCTCCACTTCCTCGTCATGCTGTCCCATTTTTCCTGCGAGAAACAGAAATGTGTCTGTGCTTTATCAAGAACTGGTTAATAAAGTGTTAACATTTTCCTGCAGTGGGTTAAATCAGGGTCACACAGAGTGTTTCTTTGTGGCCTTAAACAAATCTACTTTGAAACAAAAGTATACACATTACACACATGGTTGTGGGCTTAAACAAACAATATAGAGTTGAAATGTATTCCATTTTGAGTTCCCATCCCAATATTTCACTTTATATACATCACAGAAGACTGAAATATAACAAAACGGTTTGACATAGAAACACCGGATTTTCGTCTGGTTAAATTTTTGGGGGGACTAATTATGAAAATATGAAAAATATTAATAAGATTCCACCCATGAGGCCACTAGGTCATTTGACTGCAGGTCATGAATTGTCTCGATACAACTGAATTTATCCATCCTCGCATCACAAACAAACCCCTATTGCAACATGGATATCACGCCTGCTATGGTCACAGGATCAGCCACCTCATTGCGCTACATATTACACACAAATAAAAATGTCCGCCGGTGACAGGCTATGCCACATACAGTATACTGTACACTGGGATACGGTGTCACTCACAGGTGTGGTCATGATGATATGGGCGTCCTGAATCTCAAAGAAGTCGTCGATCTCTGTGTCTCCGGTCAGCTCCTTGCAGCTCAGGCCCAGAGGCCCGAATTTCTTCTTCCAGTCCTCAAAGCGCTGGCTGCATAGAGCTTTGATGGGGGCCACTGAAGACGACAGAAGCATTCACAATCAATGCATCTCATCATACAGTTTTCATTTTATAAAATGTTATCAATTTACATTTTGAACACGTAGAAAGTATGGGTGTAGTCAGGTCATAAATTACTTACAACATGTAAACAACAAACCAGATATCAAGACTGCATACAGGCTAACCTATACTGTACCATGAATCAGCTCTTAATGTCTTAGTGCTTTTTACCTAGTGCTTTTGACAAGGACACTAAGTACTGTAATTGGAGGGCCTTACTGTACACAGCTTTGACGTTTCTCCAGGGCTCTGTGGTCTCCATCAGTAGGCGGATGATGGCCAACTCAAAAAGCACAGTCTTACCAGAGCCCGTAGGAGCACAAGCCACAAAGTTCTTACCTGTGTATAGAACCTGCAAAACATACATGGCTCATAAAAATGTCTCAAGGATACTGTTTTGCTGTAAAGGTTCTTAATTGGATGACAATTCTGAATGCTTACGTCATCTAGGGCATTTGATTGAACGTAGTTGAAGTAAGGGAACTCTTTGAAGACCGATCTAAATTTAGCAGCTGTGTTCATTTGATTAAGGACACCCAACAAACAACCCACAATTGTTCCTTAGACTTCATGTAGTCATCATTAAGCATGCATCAATCAAGCATTCATTAACTTTTCATTCCTTGCGTTATTACCGATAATACAGATGTGAAAGGATACGGATTTCAGAGATTGGTCGGAGTATCCCAGGCCCAGAAGTACCTAATATGAAAACAAATCCATAGACATCTCATTTTACATTCACACTGACAGTGGCAACCCAACCCCAGTCAAAATGGCAGATATTGTCCACCCCCTAGTGGTATTTTTCTGTCATTACAGCAAAGAGGGCATTGGGTAGTGCTCACCTCGTTTCACCTCATCAAGCTCTAACGAACAGTGACAGGCTGCTGCCATGACCATTACATCTGAGTACATTCTTCAGCTACAACACCTCATCATAGCAATATGTATATGATTTATATATAAACACAGACATGGTGTTGGGTTCAGTCTGTGCGGTACTACTTTGTATGTGAAGGGGTTGGGGTGTCATGGGGAGAACATGAGCCCTCTTGGTGCCCTTGTCCTGTGTCTTCTGTGGTGGTCCCCGGGCTGTAGGCGGGCACAGACCGGTGAGGGAGCCGGGGCCTGCTGCCGACTGCTTTGCCAGCCGAGGCTCTGTCGCCATAGAAACATGGTCGAAGGTTTGCTGCACTCCGGGTCTTGCCTGGTTGAGGCCTCTGTTTGAGTTTGCGCTGCTGTTCAACACCTGACCACTGGGAGGTTTGAACAAACTGTAACGACAAAGAGATTATTTAATTTATAGGTAGAGAGCTCATAAGTGCTTACAGTGATATCCCACATATCATGATGTAACTAGTACAGCCATGTATTTAATAAAGAAGGTGCCATTTCAGAAGGGCTCTGACAGACGCCATTACATTTCAAAACTATAGTATCTGACGAAGACACATGATGGGGGACACTGACATTTACTATGTATTCTGAACGCACAGTATGCACACTCATTAGTTTCATTTGAACGGCTTACCTTCTCCGTAGAGGTGGGCTTTGGCTGAACTCCAGAGGGAAATGTTTCTGCTCCAGTGCATGACCAGACTCCTGTGGGGTTTTAGTTCGACCTCTAACCTTTGTGGTATCCTGGGATTTATTCATGAAGTCTTCCCGAGCCCAAAGGGCACACCCGCCCTGTGCCTCAGGTTCTTTTCTTCCATCACTGGTATTCTGATTTAATTTGTTATTCTTGGGAGTGAAACCATCACCGTCAACTGCTCTTTTCAAAGGGGGAAGGAATTTGTTGGACTTCTGAGAGAAACCTGCATTGGAGATGGTCAGAAAGGGATTTGATAGACGACTTGATAATGCAATAATTGACATGACTTAAAACAAGACCCAGTTTAAGCCTAGTCTTGAACTAAAAATCATTTTCAAAAGATCATTTTCATTGAAAGTGCATTTTAGGCCAGGACTCCGCTTAGTCCGGGTCCGGGAAACTGGCCCTTACAGTATTGACTGAATTAACTAAAATTATTTAATCACTTCAAATGCCACTTACTGAATGATGAAAGAACCTCTGCCTCTTTCTGGATGTCCTGAGTGGCTGGGATCTGGGAGAGGGACAGAGGGGGTTCCAACTGCCAAGAACTCTGCTCTTGACAAAGTGGCTTTCTGGAGACGGGAGGAGGGCAGGAAAAGAGTTAAGCAAAGCTTAACATGGCTAGGAACTTTGCTCTTGCTAAATACAAATCTAGTGGGGCATGACTGTGGGATGCAGGTTGTTTCTGACGACTCACACTTTGTGGACAACTGGCCTCTCAAAGAACAGGTTATCCAGGGACAAAGTGCAGTCTTCTGAGTCCAACATCTCGTTAGATCATGTAGGCCTATGCAACAGTCATCTGTAGAATTACAAAGTTAGAGTAATCATGGTATACAGTGCATTCGGAAAGTATTCAGAGCAAAGGGTCTGAATATTTATGGGAATAAGGTATTTCTGTTTTTTCTAAAAATCTGTTTTCGCTTTGGCATTATGGGGTATTTATTCCGTTTTAGAATAAGGCTATAATGTAACAAATATGGAAAAAGTCAAGGGGTCTGAATACTTTCCGAACGCGCTGTATGCAGCAGACACCGACAGGCATTTCAGGGCACCAAGGAGACGGACAATGTTGCCACAACAGGAAAGTCTTTATAGGTACTGCCTAGGTTTGCAGCAACTGGGAGAAATTGTAAGAAATGTAAAAAATGTGTCAGTAGCCTGACTAGACTTCATAAAATATCTTAAACATACTGTAAAGCCTAAATGTTTTTTGTGCAAAGGCCTAAGGTGTTGAAACCCCTACACCAGATCAACGCAAGATGGCAGTCTCTTGGTCAGGACTAGCAAGGATCGTCACTAGTTACCACAGCCACAAAGTCATAAACCCCGCCTATTTCTACAATTTATCTTCTTAAAATTAGATTTTAAACCTAACCACACTGCTGACCTTATGCTTAACCCTGACTTTAAATTAAGACCAAAAAGCACATTTTTGTCCTCATGAATTTCTACAATATTTTGTCTTCGTGGCTGTGGTAACTAATGGAAACCCCAGCAAGCTAACGTTCGCTAACTAGGCAGGCAAGTTGGCTCACTTTCATGTAGTTAAGCGACTTATTTGACAAATTATAAAAGTGTATTATATGACCATAATAATGACCGCCTGTTAATTCGTATTATATTTCAAACTGACGGGTGGCGTGTAAATAGATAATTCAAGTAAGTCGAATCATTTTTAGCCTACCTGTTTCGGTGGGTGTACTACTATAGCTAACTAGTCTCGAGCTAGACGCTGACGATACCCGCTCTTTGCTCGAGGGAGATAGCAAATATTTCAATAACTAAACCAAGATAGACCACAGCCTGTCGTTTCCAACGGGAACTAATGAGTAATTGTGGGCAGAACAAGAAAAGAGGTGGGCAGAGCCAAGCACGAGTTAGCGAGATCCTATTGGAGCGTTCTAGCTCATCTGCATATTTCCGTTAGGGACGCTTCCTCTGTGAAGTGCGCGTGTGCAATAATTCACCTCGCCTTTGCACCCCTTATAAACAGCGCGATTTAAAAAAACTTAATCCACCATGTTCATAACATATTCTAGTTTTGGGAACAGAAAACTGTATTGAGATAAAATGTTTCATCGATGAGAAAATGTGCAGAATGTCGGCCAAGATCCATCTCGCTCCATCTTCTCCACTACCATATTTGGTAAAGAGTGGAAACGCCAAGCGGACGCTTCACATTTATACATCCGGTGAAATATCTGTCTTATTGTTATATCTATGGATAAACGTTTGCCAGCTCAGATTAATCGGTAACTCAAAACATTATTAGCATTTTTTCGTTTTAACACAAAAATAATTAATGTATTGTAAAAATCTATTTCGAATCAAGCTGCTCGATAGACCGTTCGTTTATTTATTTGACAACTAGCTAAATATCTAAGCCATAGGCCAGCTGATTGACTGGTGTGCCGCGCGTTGCGGCTGCCTCTTGACACCAAAACGACTGGCAGGTTTCAAAACAACATGCATTGAGTGTTGGCTATACAAAGGTACATGAAGATTTTATGCGTTATTTGAATATCCTGTAAGACGATGAGTGGGGGGGGGGTAGAATTAGTGGAAAAAATATGACAATGTTTATTAACAGGTAAGAGCTCACAACCGTAGCCTAGCTGACACGTTAATACACAGCGTGGATAAAGAGGCTGTGTAATTGTGTAAAACAAACCAAAAATATCAAACATTGGGAGTAAATATTTGTCTTGATTGCCAGTAATCATGTGCTACTATGACTGTTGAGTAGCTATAACTGTATCCGCAAGGTGTTCACAAACCCAAATGTGATCCAGACAGAGAGAAAAAGAGACATATATATATATATACATTGAATGGAAATGACCATCTAACATGTCAGTGTATTCGATTTGAATAAAATAACCATTTCAAACCGGCTATCAGTAGCGTCCACCCAATCTTCTACCTATAATAAACTAGGTAGATGATCATCAACTCGGGATTTTTCATGCCGCCTATCTGGGACAAACCACTCTCACTTGCGGGGGAAGCTTATCACGGTGACAAAAAGTTTATGAAAGATCACGGAAGTATAATGAAATGATTACTTACATTGTGAATGTTATATTATATCCATACTTCTACACTGGAAAAATGTTGTGCAATTAAAAAGTGCACTCATTAATGCATTTGTGTCGTTCTTGTATTCCCTCTCAAAAAAATGGTTTAACCTACGTAGACCAAGGAAAATGGCGACTGTAGAATGGATGGAAGACGAAAGTGAGCAATAATTCAATGCAACGATTAAAGTGCATATCGTTTGCATTTACACCGTTCAAAGGTAACGTTTCAAGTCTTCTCTAACAATATTGTCACATCTCGGTATTGCTCAAACATGTCCGGTGTTTTTTGTGTGGTTTTGGTGGAGGTTTTTGTTTTGGTATGGACATTATGGACTGGGTAACGTTAGGCTATTACACGCGTCCAACAACAGGAAGATTTAAAGAGAAGTAAAGCACCTTTGGATCTTTATGGGGCTCGAGGAACTATGTTGGTGCTCGAGTGTAAAGGTTGCGCTGTGTTTTGGCATAGCTGGGCTACAGTTCTACAACGCATAGCTAGAAAGTTTACTATAGAATGCATAACTGTCAACTGCTCATCAACAACGTTACCCATCGGTCTTGAGCAAGGGGTGATCGATTAGCATTTTATTATAAGATATATGTTGTGACATGCATGCATTTATGGCTTGCTTGACAGGTGTCCTTAAATGGGCATATTTAGCCCACTCATCGCTCACCTTGCTGTCGTCATGTACATGAAAAATAATATTTTTTCTATTGAAAATGTATCTGTATATAGTGTTGTGGGTATTCAAACCCTCATGGGATGCTTACCAGGGGTGTATAGAGCCCCACAGTGGAGGTGTCATAATACCCATAAAACCTAGCGGGCAAAGAAGGAAATTGTTTTTCCACCATTCATTTTTCCCATAGGGGATTTTAGAAACACTTAAAATAAGGTCTGTGTTTCATGTAGGCTTACACTGGCGTAACGTTTTGATAACCATCTAAATCTCTCTTAGACAAGGTGACTTATCAATATATTTGGGTCTATTTACTCTCAGATTCGAAATGCTCATTTACATCAAAGAAGACATCATGCAAGACTACAGATCCCTGCAAGCTCCTAGCTGAATCATCTCTCGCTGAAACCTTTGCTAAACTTGCACAAGACAGTTCACAGAATTGTCAGTTTAAAGAAATCTTGCCAATTTATTAATTACTACTGTTACCAACTGGCTCGTAACCCTTAACAAAGATGGAGACAACGCGGAGGTAAAACTATATACAAGTAACAATGGTGTGTGTGTGAAGTCAGTGTAAGTGAGTAGATGCGTGCATAGATGGTGATAATGAGGGGTGCCAAAACAAACTAACACAAAGAAGCCACAAAATGCCGCAACCAAAAATAAGCATGTCTGCGTGGAGAGTCTCAATGTATGGGGGAAAGGTGTATTTATCCCCGGGACACACCTGAGCCCAGAGGTGTTCCATTTCGCTGACGACCCTCCCAGCTCCGCCCACCGACATCCTATTAAGAAAAACGAGCAGAGAGAAAGAATTCGTGACCCTCATAAAACCGGGGACCACCAAGGACACTGGTACACCACACCAACCAAAAAACTTGAAATGTAAATATTCAACAACATATATATATATATAACACCAACAAAATACTGCTCTGGTTAACGCTAACCCATCTGCCACAGCCAACCTTGTCCTCCCCATACCTCAGCAACCTTTGTGCACAGGAAGCAACGTTTAAGAGAGGGAGGGGAAACGAGGACAGCAGGGAACCAATGACAGGACAACACAAAATAAGCAGTAGCTGGTCACGTAAATGACACGCATACGTCACAACTCTGGGACCACATGCATAAGAAAATGCGTGTCCACTGATCAATAGGACCAGATGCGTTCAGGAACAGGGTGCACGAGAGAGAGAGTCAGCAATGGCATTATCAGACCCCCTGTTGTGCCGCACATCGAGATGGAAATCCCGTAAAAACAAACACCATCTCATTACCTCTGGTTAGGACACATCATAGACCTCAAGGTGAGAGGGTTATGGTCGGCGTAGACCACATTAGGTACAACACCCGACCTTATGTACACCTCGAAGTGTTGTAGCGCCCATATGAGTGCTAGCACTTCTTTTTCCGCCACAGACTAGTTCAACTTATAACAGTTAAACTTCTTTGAAGATAAACTAACGGGCCTCTTAACACCGGACACATCTGCCCCACAACCTGATTTGCAGAGGAATGACGAAGCCACGGGAGGAGCAGCCAGCACAGGAGGTGAGGTAAGCAGCCTCTCTGCGTCATCAAAAGCCTGCGACAGAGAGGAGACCAGACTTAAACCGACTTAGCTTTCAGCAAATCTGTCAGGGGAGCGACTATGGTAGAAAAGTTCCTACTGAAACGACGCTAATAACCAATCGTTCCCAAGAAACGCATCAGTTCTTTAGTGGTTGGCGGTGGAAAAGCACCAATAGCTACCACTTTAGCCCGAACAGGACGCACCTCACCCTGCCCAGCCACCTTACGAAGGTATGTATCTAACTGTCACCTGAGCAAACTCCCACTTTGCCAAGTTGATAGTGAGGCGAACCACAGCCAGGCGGTCGAACAAGGCTTGAATACGGGACAAATGCTCCTCAAGTATCTGCATAAACCAATACATCGTCCAGACAAACAGTGCCCCCGACCAGACCGGAGACAACCCTATTCATAAGGCGCTGTAAAGTGGCAGGTGCGTTCCGCAGGCCGAAACTCATAACCGAATACGAGTACAGCCCGGAGGGTGTAATAAGGGCAGATATTTTGCGTGCCTTACGCGTCAGTGGCACCTGCTCACAAACTTCGCTACTCCGACCTGATCAACGCAGTCCTCCATCCGAGGAAGAGGAAATTAATTTGGCTTAGTGACACTGTTTACCTTACGGTAGTCCGTACAAAATCTGTTTGTCCCATCCGGTTTACTGACCAAGATACAGGGAAAAGCCCAGCTGGAGAAAGAAGGCTCTGCAATATCACTCTCCAGCATGTACCTGATCTCAGCATCCAGACAACTCTGTTTCTCTGAAGAAACTATAGAACGGCTGACGGATCCCCAACGCCAATATCGTGTTCTATCAAGTTTGTACGTGTCGGCGTATCAGAAATCAAAACTGGAAAACTCAGAATCAGACCGACCAACTCGTCTCGCCTATCAGCAGGTAGATGAGCGAGAAGGCGATCTAAAACATCCAGTTTCTGAATTTTTCAATCTACCCTGCAGTATGCAATCGTCGGGACCAGGGACATCCTCCTCACCATGCAAGGGCATAGCATGACAAAAAGAAGAACCCAGCGATGTAACAGTACCGAACAAAAGCTTGCCGCCACTGGACGCCGGAGCAGTGGAAACACTTTCTCTGGAGTGATGTATCATGCTTCACCATGTGGCAGTCCAATGGACGAATCTGGGTTTGGCAGATGGCAGGAGAATGCTACCTGCCCCAATACATAGTGCCAACTGTAAAGTTTGGTGGAGGAGGAATAATGGTCAGGGGCTGTTTTTCATGGTTTGTGCTGGGCCCCTTAGCTCCAGTGAAGGGAAATCTTAACGCTACAGCATACAATGACATTCTAGACGATTCTGTGCTTCCAGCTTTGTGGCAACAGTTTGGGGAAGGCCATTTCCTGTTTCAGCATAACAATGCCCCCGTGCAGAAAGCGAGGTCCATACAGAAATGGTTTGTCGATAGGTGTGGAAGAACTTGACTGGCCTGCACAGAGCCCTGACCTCACCCCCATTGAATACCTTTGGGATGAATTGGAACGCTGATTGCGAGCCAGGCTTAATCGTCCAACATCAGTGCCCGACCTCACTAATGCTCTTGTGGCTGAATGGATCAAGTCCCTGCAGCTGAATGGATCAAGTCCCTGCAGCAATGTTCCAACATCTAGTGGAAAGCCTTCCCAGAAGAGTGGAGGCTGTTATAGCAGCTGGGGCCATGCTGAAACATGAGGCGGATGAATGGCACGACAATGGGCCTCAGGATCTTGTCACAGCATCTCTGTGCATTTAAATTGCCATAGATAAAATTCAATTGTGTTTGTTGTCATTAGCTTATGCCTGCCCATACCGTAACCCCACTGCCACCATGGGGCACTCTGACACCAGCAAACAGCTCGCCTACCTGACGCCATACACTTGAAAGGTCTGCGTTTGTGAGGCCAGTTGGACGTAGTGCCACATTTTCTAACACAACATTGGAGGTGGCTTATGGTAGAGAAATGAACATTCAATTCTCTGGCAACAGCTCTGGTGGACATTCCTGCAGTCTGCATGCCAATTCCACGCTCCTTTAAAGCTTGAGACATATATGGCATTGTGTTTTGTGGCCTTTTATTGTTCCAAGCACAAGGTGCACCTATGTAATGATCATGCTGTTTAATAATTTTCTTGATATGCCACACTTGTCAAATTGCTCACTAACAGGGATGTAAACAAATTTGTGCACAACATTTTAGAGAAATAAGCTGTTTGTGTATATGGAACATTTCTGGGATATTTTATTTCAGCTCATGAAACAAGGGACCAACACTTTACATGTTACATTTTACATTTTTGTTCAGTATACAGTACAAGTCAAAAGTTTGGACACCTACTCATTCAAGGGTTTTTYGTTATTTTTACAGTTTTCTACAATTTACAACTATGAAATAACACATGAAATCATGTAGTAACCAAAAAAGTGTTAAACAAATCAAAATATATTTTAGATTCTTCAAAGTTGCCACCCTTTGTCTTGATGATAGCTTTGCACACTCTCTCAATGAAGCTGGTCTCTCAACCAGCTTCATGAGGAATGCTTTTCCAACAGTCTTGAAGGAGTTCCCACATATGCTGAGCACTTGTTGGCTGCTTTTCCTTCACTCTGCGGTCTAATTCATCCCAAACCATCTCAATTGGGTTGAGGTCGGGTGATTGTGGAGGCCAGGTCATCTGATGCAGCACTCCATCACTCTCCTTCTTGGTCAAATAGCCCTTACACTGCCTGGAGGTGTGTTTTGGGTCATTTTCCTGTTGAAAAACAAATGATAGTCCCATTAAGTGCAAACCAGTTGGGATGGTGTATTGCTGCAGAATGCTGTGGTAGCCATGCTGGTTAAGTGTGCCATGAATTCTAAATAAATCACAGACAGTGTCACCAGCAAAGCACCATCACACCACCCCCCCATGCTTCACGGTGTCCTTTAGTAGTGGCTTTGCAGCAATTCGACCATGGTCTTAAGAGGCTTTTAAACAGCTTCTACCCCCAAGCCATAAGACTCTTGAACATCTAATCAAATGGCTACCCAGACTATTTGCGTTGGCCCCCCCTATTTTACGCTGCTGCCACTCTGTTTATTATCTATTTATAGTCACTTTAATAACTCTACCTACATGTACATATTACCTCAATTACCTCGACTAACCGCTGCCCCCGCACATTGACTCTGTACCGGTACCCCCTGTATATAGCCTCACTTATTATTATTATTTATTTTACTGCTGCTCTTTAATTATTTGTTTTATTTCTTATCTTTTTGGGGTATTTTTCTTAACTGCATTGTTGGTTAACGGCTTGTAAGTAAGCATTTCACTGTAAGGTCACTACACCTGTTGTATTCGGCGCATGTGACAATTTGATTTGATGAAGGCCTGATTCACGCAGTCTCCTCTGAACAGTTGATGTTGAGATGTGTCTGTTATTTGAACTCTGAAGCATTTATTGGGGCTGCAATCTGACACGGAACCCAAACCGGCTGCGCGCGTGCGCCATCGTGGATACATTTATTTTGTCCCACCCCACACCAAACGCAGGTTAAAATATCAAAACAAACTCTGAACCAATTATATTAATTTGTGGACAGGTTGAAATGCATTAAACATTTATGGCAATTTAGCTAGTTAGCCTGCACTTGCTAGCTAATTTGTCCTATTTAGCTAGCTTGCTGTTGCTAGCTAATTTGTCCTGGGATATAAACATTGAGTTGTTATTTTACCTGAAATGCACAAAGTCCTCTACTCCGCCAAGTAATCCACACAAAACGGTCAACCGAATCGTTGCCTTCCAGGCTTTTTCTTCTTTTGACTTTATATTGCGATTGGCAACTTTCATAAATTAGGTGCATTACCGCCACCGACCTCGTTCGTCTTTCAGTCACCCACGTGGGTATAACCAATGAGGAGATGGCACGTGGGTACCTGCTTCTATAAACCAATGAGGAGATGGGAGAGGCAGGACTTGCAGCGCGATCTGCGTCAGAAATAGAACAGATTTCTATTTTAGACCTTGGCAACGCAGACGCTCGCGAGCAGTGTGGGTGCATAATTGAATAACATGGATTTCTAAATGTATTTTGCAACGCTCCTGCACGCGACGCGAGCGGTTTGGTCAGCCTGTGAGGTGCAGGTAACTCTAATGAACTTATCCTCTGCAGCAGAGTGATCTCTGGGTCTCCCTTTCCTGTGGCGGTCCTCATGAGAGCCAGTTTCATCATAGCACTTGATGGTTTTTGCTAAATTTTCCGGATTGACTGACCTTCATGTCTTAGTAATGACGGACTGTAATTTCTCTTTGCTTATTTGAGCTGTTCTTGCCATAATATGGACTTGGTCTTTTACCAAATAGGGCTATCTTTTGTATACCACCCCTACCTTGTAACAACACAACTGATTGGTTCAAACGCATTAAAAAGGAAAGAAATTCCACAAATTAACCTTTAACAAGGCACACCTGTAAATTGAAATGCATTCCAGGTGACTTCGTCATCAAATCAAATGTATTTATTGGTCACATACACATGTTTCGTAGATGGTATTGCAGGTGTAGCGAAATGCTTGTGTTTCTAGCTCCAAAAGTGCAGTAATATCTAACAATTCACAACAATACACACAAACCTAAAAGTAAAACAATGGAATTAAGGAATATATAAATATTAGGATGAGCAATGTCGGAGTGGCATAGACTAAAATACAGTAGAATATACTATATACATATGAGATGAGTAAAGCAAAAATATGTAAACACTATTAAAGTGACTAGTGTTCCATTATTAGAGTAGCCAGTGATGTATATAGGGAAGAAGCTGGTTGAGAGAATGCAAAGTGTGCAAAGCTGTCATCAAGGCAAAGGGTGGCTACTTTGAAGAATCTCAAATATATTTAGATTGTTTCATACTGTTTTTGGTTACTACATGATTCCATATGTGTTATTTCATAGTTTTGATGTCTTCACTATCATTCTACAATGTAGAAAATAGTAAAAATAAAGAAAAACCCTTGAATGAGTTTGTGTCCAAAATGTTGACTGGTACTGTGCATAAATACAATTGAGATCATATTTTGCAGCAGCTCTCAGAAGTCATGTTTTTTTTGCTGTGCACCATTAGCAGAGTTCTTAAAGGAGAGGTACCATACTTGGCAAGTGTAGCCAGCTAGATGATTGATGGGCAAAGTAAACAACTTTCTGTTCTGTTTTTTTTTTTTTTCTAGAGTTCAGCTGCAGAAATGTCTGATCTGACCGGTATTGATGAAGAAGAGAAAGATGCAGATCCTGTGATTGACCCTTTAGATCTCTTTCAAGATCTAATGAGAAATCAGACGCCCTTGTTTATAGAAACATTGGACAGACCTCAGACCTCTCCTCTGAGAGAAAATAGCAGTGTCCTTGATGTTCTCTCAAACACAAATGTGTTGTCTGTGAATGGACCTTTACACCAGGCCTTCGAATCAGATGAACTCAACAGCTTGTCAACAGAAAAGGAGGAGGAGAAGAGTATTACTCAGTTGAAGACTGTGCAGGACATTGACACTACAGGGATATGGGGTTTCGATGTAGAATCTTCAGAGAACTCGATGGATAATTATGAGGGCCCCCTGAGCTGGGACCCTCAGAGAGAATTCATGCAGTTTCTGTGGGACGACCACGATGATTCTCCCATGGAGGAGCCACCAATGGCAGATCCTCCCCCAAACAGCCAAAGGAGGAGGAAACGCAAAATGGACATGGTGGTCATGGTAGATCCCTCAGAGGAACTGTTCTCTGATTTGAGCCTCAAGTCAACAAAGGACGTATTTGATGAGGAGGATCTAGAAGACCCTGTTCCCATCAACAAGGTCCAATCCTTGAGAAAACGCTGCAAACCTCAATCACTGACGAGGAAGAAAGCACCGTATCCCAATGGAACTGTAGAGGCCATCAAGCAACTTATTTTCAACGCGCCTGCAAGAAATCCACATGAGAAAAGCGTGGCTCACAGGCTTAAAACGCTGAAAGGGAATCCGCTGACTGACTCTTGTTCAGAGGAGGAGCCATTGTTTTTTCCTTGCACAAAGTGCAACATCAATTTCAAGGAGAAGAACCATTTGCACCGGCACATGAGGACTCACACAGATCCGCCCAGTCTGATCAACATTCCAAAGCCTTTTATATGCAGGGAGTGTGGACAGTCGTTCCGCTTTCGGAATTCTCTCCTTCGTCACATGACCATTCACCAGGAGAGAAGAGAGAGACTCATGGAGGAGATCAAGGGCATGAATGAATTGAAGGATGAGGGCACAGATGCAAGGCTACAGTGTCCCCAGTGCACTTTTGGAACAAATTGTCCAAATACATTTGTTCAACATGCCAAGACTCATGAGAAGGACAAGCGGTACTACGACTGTAAGAATTGTAACTATATGGCTGTGACTGTGTTGGAACTTGAGAGACACATGAACAAAGAACACAGTCTCTGTAAAAACCTGGACAAGCCAGATAAACCCAGAGTGTTTAGGTCAAAGGAAGATGATAAAACACCTCATTCCTACTCCTGTAACCATTGTTCTTATGGCACCTCAAGCAAAAACATCTTTAAAAATCATCTTGAGATTCGTCATAATCAGACATACGAGGAATATGACGTTTTCCAGAGTAGAGAAAGAAATGAGGATGCACAATCACCTTCTGAGAAGCACTTCCCCATTAGGAAACCCACAGTAGTAAATTCATTTTCTTCAGAGCTGACATCAAAATTATCTGTGAAAAAAATGGCTTTCAGAAAAAGAACAGATTTGCCTTGTGATTCAAATGACATTTCTGATCTTTTCAAAAAGGATAAGGTAGTTCACAGAGCGCAAAGAGGCTTCAAGTCTCAAACCACAGAGTCAAAACTTGACAAGTCAATAAATAATCTATTGTCTCGACAAAGACGTGACAAGCAGAGGGATGAAAAAAATGTCACCACAGGTTGTTTTTTTGTCGAGGGCACAAATGGTGACCGTGATCATGATTTTGGACAAACATTGTCAGGAATTTCAGAAAGTCCAAATTCTTCTTCAAATGGCCACAAACATTTATTGGCATCTAAGTTGGAGAATAATATCTTAAATTCTGGCTGTGATTCCAGTTTAAGTGAAGGTAATAGTGTAGACCTCAACAGCAAACATGTCTCTAAACTTGTCGTAGAAATGCCAGTTATGAAAAAATCACCTTCCAAAAGAAAAATGTCCACCCCTTATCGCAATACCGTTGACCAGGACTCTTACTTAATTTTACCGAAACATTTTCAAAGTCAGAAAATGCAAAATATGGTGGAGGAGATGGAAGACAGTGATAATAAGGATGTCTTTCAGTATAGTGATGACACCACAAATGCCAACAATAAAGTTCCCGCTAAAAGTGAAATCAAGCAAGAGAAACTGTACATTGGTAATTCCTTTAGCAGAAGAATGTCTATGAAAGGAGTCCTTGGAACCTCTGCAGACCTGTTTGAGAAAGGTCAAAACAGGAATTCTCAGCAGAAGCCTGTTGTCAAGGAAGAGTGCATAGAAACACAGGTTTTTGGAGAGAACCTTGCGCCCAACTCGGTGCCACTAAGTGAATCCTTTTTAGATGCTGATTCAGAAGGGGGTGGGGAGCGGAAGACCTGTCCTTACTGTCCTGCAGAGTTCGAGTCAGGTGTGGGATTATCCAATCACGTGAGAGGGCATCTGCATAGAGTTGGACTGAATTACAATGCACGCCATGTGGTATCACGAGAGCAGGTGGCTTCTCAAGACAGGAAACCTCGCATCCGTCGAAAGATGGGTGCAATACGACTGAAAAAAGGTACTATTTTCCATTATCTTTTTCCTTTATTTTCCTTGATTTAAATTAATGTAGCATTGGGAGAAAAAAAATCCATAAATCCAGCCATAGAGAATAACCTATCATCAAAAAAAGTGGTTTATAACATACACAATTAGAAGCATCAATATATATAGATCAAGCGTGACTAAATTCGAGCCCAGTAACTTTGCTCACCGCATCCTCCTTCGATTGTCTCGTCTCGGCTGCCACGAAAAGCCCCCACCTGCTGATCTGCATGAAGTGTGTGCGTGCCACTAGCGATGTACTTTGCTGGACATGCTAGCTGTTCTCGGTGGCGCATCATCACTTCAAAGGCATTCTGTCATGGTGTTATCGGTTGGCCTACTACTACTGGTAGTACCGGTAAAATGTAAGTTATGAATCGCAAATCAATGTACAGCTGACACACTTCGATTTCATCAATAACATTTGACCTCAATTTGGTTGTTCAAAATACTATCAGCTTGCACTGTGTCTTTTCTGATGAATGCCCTGATCTCTGGGCAGTCAATTGGTAAAATGACATTTTTGTTCCGTCTATTAATCACTTCTAATAGATCTGAAAATTATGCAATAACCATGAATTTAACCGACTGTTTATAATGAGGGACGTCTCACGTTTAACCTGGACGCAATAAAAGAAACGTCCTCTCACTGTCAACTGTGTTTATTTTAAGCAAACTTAACATGTGTAAATATTTGTATGAACACAACAAGATTCAACAACTGAGACAAACTGAACAAGTTCCACAGACATGTGACTAACAGAAATAGAATAATGTGTCCCTGAACAAAGGGGGGGGTCAAAATCAAAAGTAACAGTCAGTATCTGGTGCAGCCACCAGCTGCATTAAGTACTGCAGTGCATCTCCTCATGGACTGCACCAGATTTGCCAGTTCTTGCTGTGAGATGTTATCCCACTCTTCCACCAAGGCACCTGCAAGTTCCCAAGAACATTTCTGGGGGGAATGGCCCTAGCTCTCACCCTCCGATCCAACAGGTCCCAGACGTGCTCAATGGGATTGAGATCCGGCTCTTTGCTGGCCATAGCAGAACAGTGACATTCCTGTCTTGCAGGAAATCACGCACAGAACAAGCAGTATGGCTGGTGGCATTGTCATGTCAGGATGAACCTGCAGGAAGGGTATCACATGAGGGAGAAGGAGCTTCCCTGTAACGCAGAGTTGAGATTGCCTGCTATGACAACAAGCTCAGTCCGATGTGCTGTGACACACCCGCCCAGACCATGACGGACCTCCACCTCCAAATCGATCCCGCTCCAGAGTACAGGCCTCGGTATAACGCTCATTCCTTCGACGATAAATGCGACTCCGACCATCACCCCTGGTGAGACAAACCGCGACTCTTCAGTGAAGAGCACATTTTGCCAGTCGCGCTCGTCAGTGAAGAGCATTTTGGCCAGTCCTGCCTGGTCCAGCGACGGTGGGTTTTGTGCCCATAGGCGACGTTGTTGCCGGTGATGTCTGGTGAGGACCTGCCTTACAACAGGCCTACAAGCCCTCAGTCCAGCCTCTCTCAGCCTATTGCGGACAGTCTGAGCACTGATGGAGGGATTGTGCGTTCCTGGTGTAACTCGGGCAGTTGTTGTTGCCATCTGTACCTGTCCCGCAGGTGTGATGTTGGATGTACCGATTCTGTGCAGGTGTTGTTACACGTGGTCTGCCACTGCGAGGACGATCAGCTGCCCCGCTGTCTCCTGTAGCGCTGTCTTAGGCGTCTCACAGTAGAGACATTGCAATTTATTGCCCTGGCCACATCTGCAGTCCTCATGCCTCCTGTGCAGCATGCCTAAGGCACGTTCATGCAGATGAGCAGGGACCCTGGCATCTTCTTTTGGTGTTTTTCAGAGTCAGTAGAAAAGGCCTCTTTAGTGTCCTAAGTTTTAATAACTGTGACCTTAATTGCCTACCATCTGTAAGCTGTTAGTGTGAAAACATAAACCTGGAAAGATGAGAGAAAATGGAATCGGACAAAAAATAAAACAGATTTTAAAACAGATTTTAAAGGGCTCTACCTAATAATAATTTTAAATACATTTAGGCKATGTTAAATCAGAAAGATAATACTTAAGACTGATATAACCCTTTTATTTGTTCAATTTAACCTTTAATACATTTTCAAGATAATGTGGGCTATTTACTTCATATTTCAGTTTTAATAAAATACATAATTTGAAGAACAAACATTGCGGCAATGCATATATTGCAGTAAAACTGTAAATAAGTGACATTAAAGAGATTTTTTGAGGATTTTACATTTTGTGGTCGTGTCTTCCAAGTTGTTTCCGCGGGTCGCAAATAGAAAAATTAGCATGACACAAGCTGAATTAAATTAAAAAGCGTGGGGTACACACGTTAACATTTCACAGAGATACGCTTGTTTTTGTGAGAAGTCTTTGAAAAATAACAGGAACATCGTATTAATATGAACAGCGTATACTAAAATATGAAAATACTACATGTTTCAAAATCATCATCTAGCTTACCTTTTTATATATTGGTTTTATGTCCTCCCGATTTGAGAAGAAAGATGACGAGTTCAATGGTGAACCTAACCTGTCTGTAACCTTAATTCTCACACAGCATCCAGCCTAGCTGATGCCATGCTATTTTCCTGATTTATGACCACTTTTTTTCTCTGTTCTCCATTCATTTAAGCACCCTAATTTTGACCCTTCTATAATGGTAAAAACTCCAATAAGTTCTTAACGGATTATGATAAGAGACATGAGGTTTGGACCTTTTTGTTTTCTTAGAGGATTATCTACACAATTAACATGTTATTTGAACCATTGTTCAAAAGATGCGTTTTTGATTGGACACCCTACAATACACTGAATAAATACATTTTCAGTCATTTAAATTGTAAAGTCTTAATACACATTACCACAACACATTTTTCCAATATGAGGTAAACTCAAACTATTCATTAATTTCGCTGTGTATTTCGGATGGAATCAAGACATTAGAATGTACCAGAGGCCACCAAAAACTCCTCGCCCTCCGGCCCAGGGAACCTGGCTGGTTACTTATCATATTTGCCTTGCTACTCTATGTACTTGTGGAAAACATTACTCAATAATTCGTTTTTTTAGTCTCTAATTTTGAATGGGGATGGGAACTAATTTCCTTGGCATACAAATAATGTTTTGACCAATTATTTCTGCTGTGTTGCTATGTTTTCAGAACCCAAGTTTGGGTCTGAGGGCGCTCCTGTCCGAGGGCACTCCTGTCCACTATGTGGGGACTCTTTTGATAATAAGACTGGGCTATCTAACCATGTTCGGGGCCATCTGAAACGGCTCGGAAAAACCATTGCCACTAAATCCAAGTCCCCAATGTTGTTGCTCCGGGAGCTGATGCGTGACAAGAGAGAGTTCCAGAGAGCTCTGCAGATTCTGGGCAAGAAACGGATCCCCTCCCATTCCAGAATCGCCTCAAAGCAGGTCACCTCTAATCACCTGACACCCCCTAAACGGAATCCCATTCAGAACCTCTACAACAATGCCAAACCACTGGTGCCCATGTATTCTCTGTCAGGGGAAACATTGGATAAGAAACAGGCAGAGACTAAGTTGGAGGTAAAGGGTTCACTCTCGAGTGCCTTGATAGGAATTCTGAAGAAGAGGAAGTGTCAGGAGGACTCAAAGTTGAGGACTTCATCTCAAACGGCAAGAAGCGCCCTGGCAGTTTCCTCCGCCAGCGAGTACAGTAGAGGAGCACAAGTCAACTCAACACTCTCAAACTCTACATCGGGTGAGACCAAGGCTAAATGTAATGTTTGGGATAAAGGGCTGTTAGTTAACCAAAGACAAAATGTTAGCATGAAAGATGTGAATGCCAAATGGATTATGTTTGCGTGCAAAACCATTGCCGATGTGGTCAAAAATGTGACTGATTTTCATTCAATATTGTTTCACAGAGAAAGGTGAATTCAACAGGAAGGTGTGTGTCCATTGCAATGCAACCTTCCACAGCGGTGTTAGTCTGTCCAATCACTTGCGGGCATACGCAAAACGAAAGAGCACTGCCTTGCTGGAGGGAACAAGTAAGTGCCTTCGCATCGTCAGCGGCACATGTTCACAAAGTAACATCACTACTGCACATTTCTTATGCGAACACAATGATTTCCTTAATGTCACTGCCTCACACAGACTCCCTGCCTAAGTGCACACATGGTCACCAGTCAAGACTGAACTTACCTGAGCCTATTGCTCTTGCCTTGTTCTTAATGTTTCAGCTTATGACTGTAAACAAAGGAGGCAGAGATCAAGGCCTGGTTCCAAGAAGAAGATGTCCCCCACTATGCCACACGCACCAGAGGAGATGTATAGACTAACCTGCAGGTACTCTGTACCTCATCTTATATGCCACAAAGTTTGACCCCATACTGTCTATGTCATTGGTGTAAATTATTGTATTATTCATTTACATTTTTACTACTCAGATTTTAAGTTGGGGCGAAGCTCTATTCAATGCATTATTTGTAGTGATGCTTTAAAAGGAATGTTAAGTTGACCAAAGATATTTGCTTTCAAAAAGTTGGTTGAAGCTTCTACTGTCTTTGAGGCCCACTTCTGAATGGGGGGTCTTACTTTGTTTGGATCCTCTGCAGATTCTGTGACCTGGTCTTCCAGGGCCCCTTGTCGGTCCAGGAGGACTGGATAAAGCATCTACAAAGGCACATTATGAACGCCAGTGTCCCCCACACAGGAGCAGGCATGAGGGAGGTCACCTCACTGCCCAGGGACCCGTCCTACCCCACCTCTGACAGACAGACCCCGTCACTGGCAACTCACACTGCCTCCTAAGCCAAGGTTTTTAAAAAAGTATATATTTTGGTTCACCTGAGTGTATGTGTTTGTACATTGGATGTTCCTTCAGTTTTATACAGTCATAATTGAAGAAAAAAAAATGGCCACTATTACAACACACCATTTCAGGAGTTTGACTACCTAATCTCTTAAAACACATTTTTATTTTTGGTATATTGTTACATTTTATTAGCATTTTAAATGTCCCATGTTAGGAATATGATTCCATGTGGGCTGACTGTTTTCTTGTGTTTATGCAGTAATGTCGTGTGGAAGCCATTTCCAATAGAGACAACTCTTACCTCAGATTACTCAATTCTCTGTCCATTTGGTCCAGTTTGGGGACACCCTTTATCTGTATAATAATATATTTACATTTGTTGCTACACATGAAAATGGGACAAATACAATCTTCTTCTGTATTCAAATCATGATCATATTGCTACCATTTGTTTATGCGTGGAGGGGGTTCTGGGGGAAAAAATTTGATAGGAAATCTGCCTGAGGATTAGTTGATGACTATCAATATTGGTAAGTATGGCGTGTGAGTTAATCACAGAATTTAAGGATCAAAACACGGATGACATTTTTTGGGCGGTGTGAGAGAGTGTCACAAACAGCAGTTATCTGCATAAGAACTCAGACTCCTAAATGAATAGGGTTTATCAGTCACAGTTTGTGTTCTCGATGATGCAGTCACAGCGTGGATTGTTGCTGCCTTTCATGAATAACTGTCACCTGTATTTAATGTTTTTAAATAATTTGTTTAAATGTATATCATACCGATATTATGCTGAAACAATTTTTTGATGTTCTAAATAAACTATGGTTTTGTCATCTGGATTGACCTGTTGGTGTTTTCTTTAGCAGTGGCCCACTGTTGTACTGAACAAAAATATAAACGCAACATGTAAAGTGTTGGTCCCATGTTTCATGAGCTGAATAAAAGATCCCAGAAATGTTCCATACACCAGTGGTGTAAAGTGCTTAAGTAAAACTACTTTAAAGTACTACTTAAGCAGACTCTCTAAACACAAATGCTTCGTTTGTAAATTGGAGTGTGCCTCTGGCTATACGTAAATGAATAAAACAAGAAAATCGTGCTGTCCGGTTTGCTTAATATAAAGAATGTGAAATGATTTATACTTCTACTTTTGGTACTTAAGTATATTTTAGCAATTACATTTACTTTTGATACTTACTGTAAGTATTTTTAAAACCCAATACTTTGACTTTTACTGGAGTTGTATTTTACTGGTTGACTTTCACTTGAATCATTGTCTATTATGGTATCTTTACTTTTACTGAAGTATGACAATTGGGTACTTTTTCCACCACTGCCATATACACAAAAAGCTTTTTTCTCTCAAATTATGTACAAATGTGTTTATGCACAAATGACATAGCATTTTATCCTATGTCAAGATAATCCATCCACCTGATTAAACATCATTATACAGGTGCACCTAAAAGGCCACTGCAGTTTTTTAACACAACACAATGCCACGAGTTTTGAGGGAGAATGCAATTGGCATGTTGACTGCAGGAATGTCCACCAGAGCTGTTGCCAGATAATTTAATGTTAATTTCTCTACCATAAGCCACCTCCAATGTTGTTTTAGAGAATTTGACAGTACGTCCAACCGGCCTCACAACCACAGACCACGTGTAACCACGCCAGCCCAGGACCTCCACATCTGGCTTCTTCCCCTGCTGGATCGTCTGAGGGGGCAGGGGGTGCTGAGGACTATTTCTGTCTGTAATAAAGCCCTTTTGTTGGGAAAACTCCTTCTGATTGGCTGGACCTGTCTCCCCAGTGGGTGGGCCTATGCCCTCCCAGGCTCACCCATGGCTGCGCCCCTGCCCAGTCATGTGAAATCCATAGATTAGGGCCTAATTTATTTAAATTGACTGATTTTCCTATATGAACTGTAATTCAGCAAAATATTTGAAATTGTTGCATGTTGTGTTTAAATGTTTGTTCAGTATAGTTTGTCTATGGCTGCGTTACAGGTGGACTTGGCTATATGACATAGATGCAGAAAGTAAACAGCATAGTGGGTCGATTTCTGCAACAGGTAAGAGAGTTGAGGCTCAACTTCTCAGCTGTTTTGGTCCCATGCACAGAAGTCTTGCATCTCAATCATCTCAATAGCTGCGATGCTACTCGTGGCAATTTTGCTGTCTACATTTAACACTGGCAGCCCTATTCTTTTGCCCAATTATTGGATAACTATCTGATTGGTCAAAATACCAATTAGTGCAGCATTTCTCAAACTCGGTCCCCAGGACCATAAGGTGCACACGTTTTGGTTTTAGCCCTAACACTACACAGCTGATTGAAATGATCAAATTTTGATGATTAGTTGATTATTTGAATCAGCTGTGTAGTGCTAGGGCAAAAACCAAGGACCGAGTTAGGGAAACCCTGAATTAGCGGCAAAAGGATCGTTATTACGCTGCCTGTGTAAACGCAGCCATTGTGGAAAGATTGCTGTCATCCATTAACTAGGGGCTTGATTCAATCCGTAGCGCTAAAGATTTGCGCTACTCTGCATTCAATAATATCTATTGAAATCATTTCCAACTGAAAAATAAAAGTCCACAGTTAAATATGGGTGTTCATGCATGACATTTTCCACATATAACAAAATGACTACAAGTTCCCAACTACTTGATATCTAATGGATCTCTCACACTCAAGTAAAACAGGTATTCTGTATTAGTTCAGGATAAGCGAAGTGGAGATGTTGTTTCCTACCTTCACCACCTGGGGGAGGCCCGTCAGGAAGTCCAGGACCCAATTGCACAGGGCGGGGTTGAGACCAGGGCCTTATTAAGCTTAATGATAAGCTTGGAGGGTACGATGGTATTGAATGCTGAGCTGTAGTCAATGAACAGCATTCTTACATAGGTATTCCTCTTGTCCAGATGGGATAGGGCAGTGTGATGGTGATTGCATCATCTGTGGACCTATTGGGGAGGTAAACAAATTGAAGTAGGTCTAGAGTGACAGGTAAGGTGGAGGTGATATGATCCTTGACTAGTCTCACTTAGCACTTCATGATGACAGAAGTGAGTGTTACAGGGCGATAGTGTTACAGGGCGATTTAGTTCAGTTACATTTGCATTCTTGGGTACAGGAACAATGGTGGCCATCTTGAAGCATGTGGAGACAGCAGACTGGGATAGGGAGAGTTGAAAAGCAAGCAAGACGTCAGTGTCCGGGACGTGGCTGGTTTTCCTTTTGTAGTCCGTGATTGTGTGTAGACCCTGCCACATACGTCTCGTGTCTGAGTTGTTGAATTACGACGCCACTGTGTCTCTATACGGACATTTTGCTTGTTTGATTGCCTTGCAGAGGGAATAACTACACTGTTTGTATTCAGCCATATTCCCAGTCACCTTTCCATGGTTAAATGCGGTGGTTCATGCTTTCAATTTTGCGCGAATGCCACCATCTATCCACAGTTTCTGGTCAGGGTAGGTTTTAATAGTCACAGTGGGTACAACATATCCTATACACTTCCTTATAAATTCACTCACAGAATCAGCGTATACGTCAACATTATTCTCTGAGGCTACCGGGAACATATCCCGGTCCGTGTGATCAAATCAATCTTGAAGCGTGGATTCCGATTGGTCATACCAGCGTTGAATAGTCCTGAGCACGGGTACTTCCTGTTTGAGTTTCTGCCTATAGGAAGGGAGGAGCAAAATTGAGTCATGATCAGATTTTACAAAAGGAGGGCAGGGGAGGGCCTTGTATGCACCGCGGAAGTTAGAGTAGCAGTGATCCAGTGTTTTTCCAACACGAGTGCTACAGTCAATATGCTGATAGAATTTAGGTAGCCTTGTTCTCAAATTTGCTTTGTTAAAATCCACAGCTACAATAAATGCAGGCTCAGGATATATGGTTTCCAGTTTGCATAAAGTCCAATGAAGTTCCTTGAGGCCAGTCGTGGTATCGGCTTGAGGGGGGATATACACGGCAGTGACAATAACCCAAGAGAATTCCCTTGGGAGATAATATGGCTGGCATTTGATTGTGAGGAATTCTAGGTCAGGTGAGCAAAAGGACTTCAGTTCCTGTATGTTGTTACAATTACACCATGAGTTGTTAATCATGAAACATACCCCCCCACCGCCCTTCTTCTTCCCGGAGATATGTTTATTCCTGTCGGAGAGACGCAAAAAGAATCCAGGTGGCTGTATCGACTATTTACATTTACATTTTACATTTACATTTACATTTACATTTACATTATGAAAGCATATCCTGAGAGAGTCATGTTTCTGTGAAACAGAGTATGTTACAATCCTTGATGTCTCTCTGCAAAGCAACCCTTGCCCTGATTTCGTCGACCTTGTTCTCTAGAGACTGGACATTAGTGAGTAATATACTCGGAAGCGGTGGGTGGTATGCGCGCCCCTGTCTTTCTCTTTTCCAGCGGCGTTGTTTTGGGTAAGCCTCTGGAATCAGTTAAAATGCCCTGGGTAGTTAAGACAAAGGATCCGCTTCGGGAAAGTCGTATTCCTGGTCGTAGTGCTGGTAAGTTGACATCGCTCTGATATCCAATAGTTCTTCCCAGCTGTAAGTAATAACACTTAAGATATTCAGGGCTAACAATGTAAGAAACAATACAGAAAGAAACGAAATACTGCAGTTTCCTAAGGACTAGAAGCGAGAATGCCCTCTCTTTCGGCGTCATATTTTCAGGCTTTGTAGTTGTGTTGTGACAAGGTAGGGTTGTAATACAGAAGATATCCCTATTTGGTAAAAGACCAAGTCCATATCCTGGCAAGAACAGCTCAAATAAGCAAAGAGAAATGACAGTCCATCATTACATTAAGACATGGTCAGTCAATCTGGAAAATTTCAAGAACTTTGAAAGTTTCTTCAAGTGGAGTCGCAAAAACCATCAAGCGCTATAATGAAACTGGCTCTCATGAGTACCGCCACAGGAAAGGAAGACCCGGAGTTACCTCTGCTGCAGAGGATAAGTTCATTAGAGTTACCAGCCTCAGAAATCGGCAATTAACTGCACCTCAGTCTGCAGCCCAAATAAATGCTTCACAGACACATCTCAACATCAACTGTTCAGAGGAGACTGCGTAAATCAGGCCTTCATGGTCGAATTGCTGCAAAGAAACCACTACTAAAGGACACCAATAAGAAGAAGAGACTAGCTTGGGCCAAGAAACACAAGCAATGGACATTAGACCAGTGGAAACTTGTCCTTGGGTCTGATGAGTCCAAGTGTGAGATTTTTGGTTCCAACCGTCGTGTCTTTGTGAGACGCAGAGTAGGTGAACGGATGATCTCCGCATGTGTGGTACCCACCGTGAAGCATGGAGGAGGAGGTGTGATGGTGTGGGGGTGCTTTGCTGGTGACACTGTCGGTTTTATTTAGAATTCAAGGCACACTTAACCAGCATGGCTACTACAGCAATACGCCATCCCATCTGGTTTCCGCTTAGTGGGACTATCATTTGTTTTTCAACAGGACAATGACCTAACACACCTCCAAGCTGTGTAAGGGCTATTTGACCAAGAAGGAGAGTGATGGAGTGCTGCATCAGATGACCTGGCCTCCACAATCACCCGACCTCAACCCAATTGAGATGGTTTGGGATGAGTTGGACCACAGAGTAAAGGAAAAGCAGCCAACAAGTGCTCAGCATACTCCTTAAAGACTGTTAAAATATATTTTGATTTGTTTAACACCTTTTTGGCTACTACATGCTTCCATATGTGTTATTTCATAGTTTTGATGTCTTCACTATTATTCAAATGATGGTTCCTCCAATCATGTTTGTCCTCATTTTGGCTTCTACTTCTCTTCTTTGTGACCTCTGGGGGAGACTTGATTTGGTCCCCTACTAAAAGGAACATCTAACAATCACACACATACACTCTATCCCTTCACAACTCGCTCAGACCATTATCAAAATAACAGTTGCTTGACAATTTTACCTCTTCCACTAGATTCTGATTGGTGATGATTGGGGTTGGTATTCCAGTTGGACTGGATACAACCAGATGGACTACTTGTCTGCTGAGGACAGATACAGTTGAAGTGGGAAGTTTACATACACTTAGGTTGGAGTCATTAAAACTCGTTTTTCAACCACTCCACAAATTTTTTGTTAACAAACTATAGTTTTGATAAGTCGGTTAGAAGGTCTACTTTGTACATGACACAAGTCATTTTTCCAACAATTGTTTACAGGCAGATTATTTCACTTATAACTCACTGTATCACAATTCCAGTGGGTCAGAAGTTTACATACACTAAGTTGACTGTGCCTTTAAACAGCTTGATAAATTCCAGAAAATGATGTCATGGCTTTAGAAGCTTCTGATAGGCTAATTTACATTACATTGAGTCCATTGGAGGTGTACCTGTGGATGTATTTCAAGGCCTACCTTCGAACTCAGTGCCCTCTTTGCTTGACATCATGGGAAAATCAAAAGAAATCAGCCAAGACCTCAAACAAATTATTGTAGACCTCCCCAAGTCTGGTTCATCCTTGGGAGCAATCTGTACAAACAATAGTATGCAAGTATAAACACCATGGGACCACGCAGCCGTCATACCGCTCAGGAAGGAGACGCGTTCTGTCTCCTAGAGATGAACATACTTTTGTGCGAAAAGTGTAAATCAATCCCAGAACAACAGCAAAGGACCTTGTGAAGATGCTGGAGGAAACAGGTACAAAAGTATCTATATCCACAGTAAAAACAAGTCCTATATCGACATAACCTGAAAGCCCGCTCAGCAAGGAAGAAGCCACTGCTTCAAAACCGCCATAAAAATGCCAGACTACGGTTTGCAACTGCACATGGGGACAAAGATCGTACTTTTTGGAGAAATGTCCTCTGGTCTGATGAAAAAAAAATAGAACTGTTTGGCCATAATGACTATCGTTATGTTTGGAGGAAAAAGGGGGAGGCTTGCAAGCCAAAGAACACCATCCCAAACGTGAAGCACGGGGGTGGCAGCATCATGTTGTGGGGGTGCTTTGCTGCAGGAGGGACTGGTGCACTTCACAAGATAGATGGCATCATGAGGGAGGAAAATTATGTATTGGGGTGGCCATCACAAAGCCCTGACCTCAATCCCATAGAAAATGTGTTATGCTGGTGAATGAGGACCCAAAAGCGACGTAATAGAAACAGAGTCTTTATTCCAGTCTTAAACAAATAATGATACTCCTGGATATTATCAAAGGTAAATCCAAAACAGGAAACTGAAATCCTCTCGTCAGTAGAGAGGAGCGACTGGAGACGCGACCACAGACTGCAGGTCGCTACAGGAAGGCACAGGCCGTAGCTGACATAGACACCTGCTCACACGCAGCATCTGAAGAAGGCAAAAACACGACAGGGCGGAACAAGGACACAGAACAGCAAACATCAAACAAGAATCCGACAASGACAGAAGCGGAAAACAGAGGGAGAAATAGGGACTCTAATCAGAGGGCAAAATAGGGGACAGGTGTGAAAGAGTAAATGAGGTCGTTAGGAGAATGAGAAACAGCTGGGAGCAGGAACGGAACGATAGAGAGAGAGAGCGAGAGAGGGAGAGAGGGAGGAGGAGAGAGAGGGATAGAAAGAGGGAAAGAACCTAATAAGACCAGCAGAGGGAAGCACAGGGACAAGACATGATRATCAATGACAAAACATGACAAAATGTGTGGGCAGAACTGAAAAAGCGTGTTCGAGCATGGAGGCTTACAAACCTGACTCAGTTACACCAGCTCTGTCAAGAGGAATTGTCACGCCCTGACCTGAGATATCTCTGTTTTCTTTATATTTTGGTTAGGTCAGGGTGTGACTAGGGTGGGTACGTTAGTTTTTGTATTGTCTAGGGTTTTTTGTATGACTAGGGTTTTTGTAGGTCTAGGTGATTTGTATGTCTATGGTGGCCTGATATGGTTCCCAATCAGAGGCAGCTGTTTTTCATTGTCTCTGATTGGGGATCATATTTAGGTAGCCATTTTCCCTTTGGTGTTTGTGGGTTCTTGTTCTATGTTTAGTTGCCTGTAATACTCATATTAGCTTCACGGTTCGTTTTGTTATTTTGTTCGTTTGTTCATTGTTCGTTCTTATAATATAGAAGAATGTACACTTACCACGCTGCGCCTTGGTCTCCTCCTTACAACGGCCGTGACAGGAATGGGCCAAAATTCACCCAACTTATTGTGGGAAGCTTGTGGAAGGCTACCCAAAACGTTTGACCCAAGTTAAACAATTTAAAGGCAATGCTACCAAATACTAATTGAGTGTATGTAAACTTCTGACCCACTGGGAATGTGATGAAAGAAACAAAAGCTGAAATAAATCCTTCTCTCTACTATTATTCTGACATTTCACATTCTTAAAATAAAGTGGTGATCCTCGCTGACCTAAAACAGGGAATTTTTACTAGGATTAAATGTCAGAAATTGTGAAAATCTGAGTTTAAATGTATTTGGCTAAGGTGTATGTAAACTTCCGACTTTGACTGTACCTCACAACGCAGCACCGACGCAAGCCTCAGCAACATGTTTTGATCCTTTTCCCCAAATAATAACCTGACTGCAGGGAACCTCTGAACCTCTTACCTCTTTGTCAGGTACTGTGGTTGTGGACATTTCTCTCCCATTTTTCTCCCGCACCCCATATGCATTGAGGGGGAATAGTGTCGTTTCTGTTGTGGGCAACGGCCAGGCTGGGTGGTCATGGCTTGACTGGTCATGTTTTGAGCCATGGCTCGACTGCTCATGTCTGGTGCCATGGATCGACTGCTCATGTCTGGTGCCATGGATCGACTGCTCATGTCTGGTGCCATGGGTCGACTGCTCATGTCTGGTGCCAGAACAAGAGTATGACAAGTCCCAGATGAGGTCGTCATGATGCCCAGCTACTGAAGCGGAGCCTTGATATCCAGTACTCAGGCAGCTGCTCTGTCCAATGACGGAGTGGAGTGGAGCCACTTCGGAGTCTGATGATGAGCCAGGATCATACAGGTCGTAGAGCTCAGCCCTGGAGAAAACAAGTATTTCACGATTTTCAGGTCTTCACATTTCTACAGTATATGGTACCACTTTTAAGGAGGCCTTACACTAGAACTAGGCCGTGTCTTCAATAGCCATTTAACATACCAAGTGATTTTCCAAACAAGTCTAAATCACATTTTGCAGGAAATCCTCTGCTTGGTACATTTAGAATGGATACATCCAAAGCAAAAGTGAATATCTTACTTTTCTGAGTTGCTTGTTTACTGAGAGTTGTAAGATGCTGAGCTTACAGTCGAATGTCTTGTGTGGTGGGTATAACCATGGGTTGTTTCTGTGTGGAGTAAAATGCGCTTTGTTCATTGAAGTGATTAACAATAACACAATGTAGTCAATCATTAAGTAATCGGGTTTCTTGTCCATATCAGACAGGTATTGTCAATGTATTGCCAATATTGGACCAAAGCTAGGTAGACCTACTTCCACTTTTCTGGGTTGGTGTAATGCTGTACTCAAATATTTTTTATTTAACCTTTATAAAAATATAGGACAAAACATACATCACGACAAGAGAGACAACACAACATAAAGAGGTCAACATAGCATGGCAGCAACACATGACAACACAGCATGGTAGCAACACAACATGACAACAACATGGTATCAACACAACATGGCAGCAGCATAACATGGTAGCAGCACAAAACAGGGTACAAACATTCTTGGGCACAGGCAACAGCACAAAGGGCAAGTAAGTAGAGACAACAATACATCACGCAAAGCAGCCACAACTGTCAGTAAGAGTGTCCATGATTGAGTCTTTGAATGAAGAGATTGAGATAAAACTGTCCAGTTTGTATGTTTGTTGCAGCTCATTCCAGTCGCTAGCTGCAGCGAACTGAAAAGAGGAGTGACCCAGGGATGCGTGTGCTTTTGGGACCTTTTACAGAATGTGACTGGCAGGACTGGTGTAGTATGTGGAGGATGAGGGCTGCAGTAGATATCTCAGATAGGGGGGAGTGAGGACTAAGAGGGTTTTATAAATAAGCATCAATCAGTGGGTCTTGCGACGGGTATACAGAGATGACCAGTTTACAGAGGAGTATAGAGTGCAGTGATGTCCAATAAGGAGCATTGGTGGAAAATCTGATGGCCGAATGTTAAAGAACATCTAGCCGCTCGAGTGGAACCTTACCTGCCGATCTATAAATTACTTCTCCGTAATCTAGCATGGGTAGGATGGTCATCTGAATCAGGGTTAGTTTGGCAGCTGGGATGAAAAAGGAGCGAATATGACAGAGGAAACCAAGTCTAGATTTAACTTTAGCCTGCAGCTTTGATATGTGCTGACAGAAGGACCATCTAGCCATACTCCCAAGTACTTGTATGAGGTGAATACCTCAAGCTCTAAACCCTTAGCGGGAGTAATCACACCTGTGGGGAGAGGGGCATTCTTCTTACAAAACCACATGACATTTGTTTTGGAGGTGTTCAGAACAAGATTAAGGGCAGAGAAAGTTTGTTGGACACTAAGAACGCTTGGTTGTAGAGCATTTGACACAAAATCTGGAGAGGGGCCAGCTGAGTATAAGACTGTATCATCTGCATATAAATGGATGAGAGAGCCTTCTACTACCTGATATAGGTTGTTGATGTAAATTGAGAAGAGCGTGGGGCCTAGGATCGAGCCATGGGGTACACCCTTGGTGACAGGCAGTGGCTGAGACAGCAGATCTTCTGATTTTATACACTGCGCTCTTTGAGAAAGGTAGTTAGCAAACCAGGCCAAAGACCCCTCAGAGACACCAATACTCAAAGACCCCTCAGAGACACTAATACTCACAAGAATGGAATGGTGTACCGTATCAAAAGCTTTGGCCAAGTCCAAAAAATAGCAGCACAACATTGCTTAGAATCAAGGGCAATGGTGACATCATTTAGGACCTTTAAGGTTGCAGTGACACATCCATAAACTGAGCGGAAACCAGATTGCATACCAGAGAGAATACTATAGACATCAAGAAAGCCAGTCAGTTAATTCAGTTTTTCCAACACTTTTGATAAACAGGGCAAAATAGAAATAGGCCTATAACAGTTAGGATTAATCTTGATCTCCCCCTTTAAATAAAGGACAAACCGTGGCTGCCTTCCAAGCAATGGGAACCTCCCCAAAGAGGAGAAACAGATAGACTTGGCGATTAGAGGGGCAGCAACCTTAAAGAAGAAAGGGTCTAAACCATCTGATTCAGATGTTCTTTTGGGGTCAAGTTTAAGGAGCTCCTTTAGCACCTCGGACTCAATGACCGCCTGCAGGGAGAAACTTTGTAGTGGGGGAAAAAGAGAGAGGAGCATCGGGGCTGGTCACATTAGAAGGGGTGGGAGATGAGGAAACGTTGGATGGGCAAGGAGGCATGGCTGAGTCAAATAGGAATTCTGACTTTATGAAGTGGTGATTATAAAGCTCAGCCATGTGCTTCTTGTCAGTAACAACCACATCATCAACTTTAAGGGACATGGGCAGCTGTGAGGAGGGTTTATTCTCCAGGTCTTTAACCGTTTTCCAGAACTTCTTGGAGTTAGACCCACAGAGAGAGAACTGCTCCTTAAAGTAACTAACTTTGGCCTTCCGGATAGCCCGAGTGCACTTATTTGTCATTTGTCTGAACGAGAGCCAGTCAGCCTGAGTATGTGTGTGCCGAGCCTTTCGCCAAATGCAATTCTTGAGGAGGAGTAACTCTGCAAGACCATGGTCGAACCAGGGGCTGAACCTGTTTTTAATTCTCATTTTCTTTATGGGGGTGTGTTTGTTAACAATATCCCTGAAAATATCAAAAAAGAAGGTCCAAGCCTCCTCGACAGAGGGGATCAAGCTGATTCTATACCAATTTACAGAAGCCAGGTCATGAAGAAAGGCTTGCTCATTAAAGTTTTTTTAGAAAGCGTCTATGACAAATCAGGACAGGTCGTTTCACTGAGGAGCCATTACGAACACAGGCTGTAAAACAGTGATCACTAAGGTCATTACAGAAAACACCAGACTGATACCTATCAGGATTATTTGTGAGGATAACATCGAGGAGAGTAGCCTTTTCTGGGGTTTTGGAGTCATACCTTGTGGGATTGGTAATAATCTGAGAAAGATTGATTGAGTCCCATTGCTTTAGGACTTGTTAAGGTGGTTTAAGCATGTCCCAGTTTAGGTCACCTAGCAGGACAAATTCAGATTTAGTTTAAGGGGCCAGGAGAGAGCTTAGTGCAGGAAGGGTACAGGCCGGTGCTGATTATAGTTTGTTAGCTAGCTGGCCATTCATAATAATAACTAGCTAGCTAACAGTTAATGTTATTGCATTAATTATTTTTGCTGGCATATTTGCATTTTCAACGAAAAAAAACAAAAAACTATCGACATCTTTATCATCAACTACATGGCTTTTAAGATTTTTTGATTAACTAGCTAACAACATATTATGTGCCCAATTGTAATCGGCCTGTGTGTAGTTGGTGTGGAGGAGTCAGGCGCAGGACAGCAGATATGAGTAAGGAACGTAATTTACTCAAGGAATCAATAAATACAACACAAATAAACTAGGCCACAATAACGGATCGTATACATACAAACAATCACTCACAAAAAACCAAGGGGGGAACATAGGGTTAAATAATGAACAAGTAATTGGGGGATTGAAACCAGGTGTGTAAAACAAAGACAAAACAAATGGAAAATGAAAAGTGGATCGTCGATGGCTAGAAGGCCGGTGACATCGACCGCCGAACACCGCCCGAACAAGGCGGAAGTCGTGACACCAATGTCCCTTCAACGTCCTAGTCGCGGTCCGAAGCATTACGGATATTCATATTTCTATTCCATTACTGTCTCGTTTACGTGGCTGCAGGTGGCTAAAAGTCTAGCAAGCTTTCCTCATGTGTCACGTTCCTGACCTGTTTTCTCTTGTTTTGTATGTGTTTATTGGTCAGGGCGTGAGCGGGGTGGGCATTTCTATGTGTTGTGTTTCTATGTTGGGTTAAAGGGTTGCCTGGTATGGCTCTCAATTAGAGGCAGGTGTTTGGCATTTCCTCTGATTGAGAGTCATATTAAGGTAGGTTGTTCTCAATGTTTGTTTGTGGGTGATTGTCTCCTGTGTCAGTGTCTGTATGTTACGCCACACGGGACTGTTCCGGTTTTTGTTAGTTMGTTCGTTTTATGTAGTCTGTTTTCCTGGTTCATGCGTTCTTCACGTTGTATGTAAGTTCGTGTCCAGGTCTGTCTACATTCGTTTATTTGTTTTGTAATTATTCAAGTGTTTGTCGTGTTTTTCCGTTTTGTCTATTAAATCAATATGTATTCACAACCCGCTGCATTTTGGTCAAATCCCTGCTACTCCTCTTCGGATGAGGAGAAGGAGGAAGCCCGTTACATCATGCTACAAATAAACTACATTAGACAACACCACTTTCAATTTCTCCCTGCAGGAGCACGGAGGTGGCAGTATAGAGATTATTTTTCTTCTTCTGTTTACTTTTTAAGGCAGTTGGCAACCAACTTTAAAGTGCATTACCGCCACCAACAGGACTGGAGTGTGGACCAGAGGTCTAAGCAGCATAGAGACAGATAGAGAACACATTTTTATATCTGTGCCATTTATAACATCTGTGAAAGCACTGGCAGCGCCATTAGCTTAATGCAGCCATATTGAATGACGTCGACAATGAAAACGAGGGTGGGAAAATAAGGAAGCTTCTCATTCCTTTAAAGCCAACTCTAAGTGTGTGTTCATCTGTTTTGTTTAAGCGCTGTACCTGACTCCATCTAACCATGGTCTCTGTTGTTGGCTGTAATGCCAGAAAAACACCTTTTACAGTACTGTAGTCCCTAAATCCCATTTAAAACATGTTGTTATTCTTGTCACACAGGAAGCATTGAAGGAGGAACTGGTTTGCCTGAAGCTTCACAATTTCCTCGGCTTGAGGAGCGACCTCTTCAAGCTGCTTTAAAAGCCCAACTACATGCTCTTAAAATGAATACTATCAGCTCTACATCTTCTATTCCAAATACAGGCCATGCAAATTAATACATGTTCCTTTTCTGTTAGTAGAACGCTTACAGAAAAACAACTCAAAATTAACTTGCATGGCCTTTATGTAGAGTAGAAGGGCAGATACTGATGTATTCATTGTGAATGATTGTAAATGGGAGCTAGTGACCGAGGTTAAACCAAATATTGTAAACTCACAAAAACACTAAAGTGACTGAAGTTCAGATAGCAAGTCTATACCTAAACATGATTTGGCAAGCCATGTTCTCAGCTTGATCCAGTGAGTCACTGTAGATACAAGAGTCGGTTACATATACCTGCTATGAACTATTGAAAATTACAGAAAAGATACATATGTAATAATAAACAACTTAACTCATCTGGCTCCTCAGCAGGTGCATCCTTTCCATGACGGGCAACCTCACTGTAACACAGAAAATTACATTACAGTTGATTAATGATTCTACCTGACAAGTTGTTTAATAAACTAGTAGTTAGTAGTCCACAACAGTGTTTTGAACACACTTTGGTTGTTGTCAGTTAACTCTGTAGGGAAATATTGATCCAGTTCAGTTATCAAGCATTATAACTTGCTATATTGGTTAGAGATGCAAAAAATGTTCTAAATTAACCAATGYTAGCATTTCTCAACTAACTGGTGGCTGTGTTGTTAGCCTGGCTGGCCAGTAGATAGCTAGCTAACTAGCTAAGCTAACTAGCTACATTAAATTCAAAAATCTTAACTTACCTTATAATGTGGCCTGACAACTCTCTTTATTTTCACCACTCATTGGCGTCAGATTGCCCAGTCTTTGGGGAAACTGTGAAAAGTTAATTCTCTGCATGACTCCCTCCTTTTGTATGAGTTACATCCAGGGACACAGCAGTATGACTTTTGACTATGTTGCCTAGGTTTCCGGCCTCTGTTTCCCACCCTGGTCCTCATTTTCTTTCAGCCGGAAGTGACATGTCACGTCGTGTGAATTAAGCGAATTGAGGCAATCTCCATTTTAAAGTAGTCCATTTTCTTTTTCACGATTGGCTGATCCCTCCTTATGACCCAATTGGACATGACTCCAACAGGGTCACCAGGAGGGATCAGCCAGTGAAGCCAGTGAAGTTGGAAGTCCCACCCAGCTGACTACATTAAAATGGTGGAAGCCCTCAATAGTGCTGCACATGTTAAAACAGCCTTATGGCCACTAGAGGCCTCTATCATTCTCTATGGGTGGATGGGAGCAGCATTTTCCTACTCCGTGATAGTAGCTAGTCAACGAAGATGCTGCTTCTAGGCTCTAAACTATGAATGATTACTGCCACCTATCATGCTGGACTATTTAGACTACTCTGTAATGAAACCAGTGATTTCTATTCCAGTTCCAAATTTCCAAACAGCTTTTTATTGATGATTCAACTTGTTAGTCGCAATGGCCCTGGTAAAAGGTATGTAGACTATGAATTAAAATGACAATCTGTGGCTTGCTTTTAATGCCATTATTAGCTACAATAAAGTGTAACCAGGGGCAGCAGCAAGCAAATGTCCAACAAAGTGCAGGGATTTTTGCCATCATCCTTGAAAGGAGATAAAGAAAGTCACACACGAAACTCAACTTGACTATGATATTGAATTACCAAAGTACTGGCTCATCTGCCCTGTTGTCAGAGTTACAGGCATTAACTTCCAGATTGTATTTCAAAAGATGCTAATTCTTCTATTTTATTCAAATTTCCCTATTGTTTTGGCATGACATCATCCTTAAAGATGTAGTGTACATTGTACCTTTGCTTGATCAAGGAAATTCAGTTAATGTAATATATATATATATATATATATATATTAGAAGTGGTGTACAATATCACAGTTAAGCAGCATTAAGCAGTCTCACAAAGTAAGGCATAGGGCTGTTGTAGAATCTGTCAGTCAGAGACGAATCGGGTAGATATGCCACTGACATGGCCTCTCATCTGAGGCAGACATTTGTTGTAATCCTGGGATTTTGCAAGCTTCTGTGCAAAGGATCTGCAGAGGTAGGTATGGCGGGACTCCAGGGACTGCAAGGCCAGGTTGCACATCGTTGGATCTTCTTAAGTTGGTTGTGTTGGTGGGCTGTGAGACCTGGGTGCCATAAATAATGTCCAATTACCATTGAGAAATGCATTGAAACAGAGAGTGACAAGAATTGGAAAAGTTTATCTAAAATCTAGTTTTATTGTGCCATAAATTAATGGACTTTGAGCGTATGATCAGTAATTTGGTATGGTGGCAAATGTGAACAGTTCATGTACAGTACAGAAATGCATAGAAAAAAAGCAATAACAATCTTTGTCCCATTGTTCTCTCCCTTTTGTCAAACCTCATCCCTTTTCATCACACATCTTTAAAAAATAAATTAGGTTTAGTATGGTCTGTGATAGGCGAGTGTAATCCATAGAAAACATTCAACAATCTATGAGAAAAGCAAATATTGGTTGTGCAAAGTACTCCCAATTTCAAGCGTAATCCCCAAGAGGGGGTAAAAGTTCAGACTGTATCTTCTATTCCCCCAGTGAACTTAGTATGACATCACATAGGCAAGACTGTGACGAAGCGGTTCTAAACAGTTCCCAGTAGAGKGAGGATCCCCCTCTTATCAACACACAACAACTGTCACTCTGCTGACAGACCATGTCTTGGCTGCAGGACGTCATTGAAGCAAATGAATGAAACGTTATTTAAACAAAAGTGATTTACTACTGAAAAGAGAGCATTTGTTCTCTCATTGAATGGTGATGTGAATAATGACAGTGAATGTTTAGACAAACATGCTGTTTGGGCCTTTCTTATTAAAGCCCTCACTGAGAAATAGCAGCAGTTAAGGATGAAAAGCTATTGCCCATGGTTAACATTATACCTGAGTAGCTAATACAATATATATTAATAAGTCAAAAATTCAATTCCCGTTTACAATATTATGCGATAAATACCCTAGGAAGCAACTGAAAGCGTTTTTTTATCCTGAACATTCTTAAATATTTGAAAAATATACTACTTTGAAATGAAAAAATGCAAAAAAGTAATTACGTGATTATAGTGCTCTGCAGTCTGCGTTGAGGAGAAGCATTCTCTCTCACTTTATTGAGTTAAAAGTGTCAAGAAACAAACCATATAGTGCAATTTATAATCAATAAAATGTGGTTCAATACCCTGTGAAAGTAACCACCACTTCCGCTTTACTTCCGGGTCATGTCCCCATATCTTTTCAATGGGCTTGAAGTTATATAATCAAATTCGTGAAAACAGGGTCCTTTAAGAAGTACACCAAATCATATTCATGTTATCGATGAATTTACTTCTGCCAGATGCCTTTTATGAAGTATTTGGCTTGAAGACCATTGTGCCACGTTTTTGCCCAAAAGTTCAAAAACTACAAGGCTACTTCCTGGTGAATAACATCTTAATTTCATGGCGTATTGCTTCAGTGAGTTATAATATACATTTCAGTTAATCACTGTCCCGTAAGGGTTTAAGATATCAGAGATTATAAGCTATAAACCACTCGTAAAGGACACATTGGTCTCCCGACTGATGCTCTCCTTTACTTCTACGGGTAAAGTGTCAAAAAGGTGGTCCTCGACAATGAGGCAGTTTTTACGTAGAAGGCGACAGTTCCCCAGTAGCGAGGGAAGGCGGTCCAGACTGTTCCCCCTCAGCTCCAGCTGAGCGAGCTGCACCAACTGACCCACTGTCTCAGGCAGGTTGGTGAGGCCATTGTTGCTCAGACACAGGACCTTCAGCTTGGTGCACCTGAACAACTGCTTGGGCAGCACTTCCACCTTGTTTGCATTGATGGCGAAGTGCTGGAGGTTCTGCAGGAGACCCACGTCCGGCGGGATCACTGTGATGGAGTTCTGACTGACGTCCAGGTGCCTCAGCTTGGGGAGGTGGAACAGCGCCGGCGGGAGCGTCTCCAGTTTGTTGTGCGAAAGGTGAAGTGACTCCAAACACTTGACCTGGCCTATGGAGGCTGGAATGGTGATGATTTTGTTGTGCCACAGTTTGAGGCAGGTCAACCTCTTGAGGTGCTGAAAGCTGATGATCTCCTCGATGGTGCGAATGTTGTTGGATTTGAGGTCCAGCTCTTGAAGGTTGGTTAAGCTGAAAATAGCATGGGGGATCCTCTCCAGCTCACAGTTGTGCAACTCCAGATCGGTGAGGTTTGTCATCTTCTTAAGGCTGTTCAGTACCAGTAGTTTAGTACCATCATTGTGCACCACCAGTTTGATCAGGTGTGGGGACAGCTCAGTTAGGCTTGAAGGCATCTTGGTGAGGTTGCTCTTCAGATACAATGTCTTTAGATGTTTCAAATCTCGCATGGACTCTAGTCCGATCATTTTGTTGTGTTCTGAGCTTAAATTCCCTACCAAGTTAAGCTCCCTCAAACTTCTCAACAAATAAACCCATGTGGGGATCTCAGCAACGTCTGTGAACTTGACGTGAAGGCAGCGGAGGTGGTCACGGAGAAAGACAAAGGCTGTCTGCTCAACTTTGGCAGGGCAGTGGCAGAGGTGCAGCTCATGCATACTGGTCATTTGGGAAATCTTTGCCGAAAACCTGACCTCAGGAATTAGTTCTAGTTTAAGTATTTCCAGGTCGGTGAGATCAAACACTGCATTGGGGAGACCAGAGAGCATGAAGAGGTGGAGCTCCTGCTGGTCTTGGGCATTTCGGATCACAAGCTGTCTGAGCTTCTCAAATGTCCACTCGTGGTTCAGACTGATCTCCCTCAGCTTGTTCTCGCTGACCTCGGAGAGGAATACACCAAATCGTTTGGAATACAGCTGGTCGTACTGATCGACCATGTGCAGGAGGAACGCAAAATCGTTCTTCACGTCAGGAATGTCACTGAAGCTACTCTCCTCTCTGACTTTCTCAAATGAGTACTCTTTAAGGGGGCGCCTGAAAAGCCAGTGGAGGGAATACAAGCACACCATCCCATAGATCAATATGAGGGCCATGTAGCTGAGGAGGAGCTTTCTCAGCATGAACGCCATGTTGTGAGTACAAAAGAACTGCTTATATCCGGTTAAGTGTTTGATATCGGGCTCACATTTGTGGCGAAAGTCGATGGCAGCCATAAAAGTTGACGTATATGACAGAATCAAAATGAACTTGACCGTTTTGACCACGGTCTGAGCTACGTAGAGCTTGTAGATGAAATCGCTGTCCTCCACATGGGCACGGAATTTTCTCACCTTCTCAAAAAGAGCCTTGGCCTGCTCTCCATCCTTCTTGTCCAAGATAGTCATACTTGGTGCCTCAGCAACGGGCGTATCTGCTGAGAACTTGACTCCTGTATTCCCAAGCATAGGAGTAGATGTGTTGGCAGCATTTTCGTCTTTATTTTCCTGTGATATCTCCCTCGGTGCTGAAGTGGTGCCAGTCAGTCTCTGTTTGTTCTCCTCAGAATCCTCACAGGCTGTCTCGGACAAAGCCTTTGTAGTCCATGGAGACTCAAAGCACCGTCCGAGAATGGACACAAAGTGTTCAATCTTTGAGCTTGTCTTGGGGTATTTGAACCAGAAGTTACTACTGACCATAAGCACAAGGGTGTGGATGAGGGTGAGGTACGGGAAGTACTTTGAGTACCAGGGCAAGGCAACATGGTAACACATTTGGTTGACAAAGATGTACTGCTGATAATCTAAGTTGGTTCGGATTCCTGTGGGCTCAGGTTGCTGCATTTTGCTCTCTCGCTTCACAACGATGGGTTGGGTGTTGTGGATCTCGTGTACTGCACTGTCTGGTAGATCTTTCGTGGCCATTGGTGTAGCAAGCACTGTCGTCATACTAACTGCTGATGAGGTGGTATCTTGCTGACATTGGGTTGTGCAAGAGTTTGGCCCTGCCGCCGCCTCCTCCGCTTCCTCCAGGCAGGGAAGGCACGCCACCTGGTCCTTTGTGATCTGCATCGTCATGGCGAAGATGGACAACATGAGCATGACCACCCCCAGGTAGTCCATGAAGACGTCCCACCATGGTTTTAGGATGCGGTAGGTCGGCTGGATGTCATTCAGCGATGCTAACTCAGTGATGGTAAACATTCCTGCAATGGAAGAAGACCGGGAATTTAGCTAGTATGGAAAGCACTTCTTTCTCAAACAATCTAATTATAAATAAAACAAGCACTTCAAATGTGTGTTTTTGTTTGGAATCAAATCGATTTTTTGTTGGTAAATGTTTGTACTTGGTATGGTTATAAAGGTTAAAAAGGTAATAAAGGTTGACGCCATTTTTTTTGTTTAACTAAATTGAATGGCTCTCCATGACAAAGTGGCTTATAAAAAAAAAAACAGCATTAGTAATGACATTGGCTTATTATTCTCTCTCACGCATCTCTATAAAGGATTTGAAAACATCTGATGACAAAGCTTAGAGTCTACATCTGTTCTAGACTAGTTAGGACATGTGGATACAGGAATGGCAAAGGTTGCTTTGATGTTTGTCTACAAACTATTGTAAGTCACTGAGCAGTTTATAATGTTGGTGTGCTGTTTTAAGAAGAAAAGGTCATTGTGCCCAGATTCAACATGTGGGAGCACTTCCTTCTCTCATCCTTTTCCCCCACGGTAAAAAAAAAAATTAAAATTGTTTTATGACAGTGAAGATACATTGCCCAAACTAGGTAGCCTGGATAATGATCACTACTGTTAATATTTATAACTGTTACAACACTATTAAGAGTGATTTTATGCCATACACTTTTCCTTACCAGTATTCTAAAACAAATATGGTACGCTTTACCAACCAATAAAACTTGATGATATTTGGTTTCATTCATAATTTCCTTTCATAGTTGAACTAAAGAATTACAGTAATATCAATACATATTTTGATATTATAGGCTAGTAGCCTATAGGCTATATTTATAACTATAGTATAATATTAATAAAAAATGCTTTAAGGTGACATCCCAGTAAGAGTAAGCCAATTAAATACGTTTTGCATATAATCAAAGCAGAAGATCTGTAGGTGAGAGCGTGTAGTAGACCATAGAGACAGACCTGGTCTAAAAAAGAGAAGAGCAGAGAGACCAGTTGTGGAATACACCTAGGCTACTGATCGAACATATTTACAGTCATTTAATTTAGGAAATATAAACTATTAGACACATGTTAATAAACTCTTGAGATTCTTCTAGAGATCTTGCGCATTCATTTTTCTGTTGCTGTCTGACTCTGAGGTCAGGTGACTTGCTGTAACGTGGGGTAAACTTAAACTGTAACTCAACTACAGCATGTGCCCATAGTTAAACATTTATTGTTCCTTAACCATTTATATTATCTTGCCACTTGCGATAGCCTAAATAAACTACCTTGGGATAACCGCACATTATGATAATCAACATCAAACAAATATAAATTAGGATTTTACAGTTTTTACAGCGTGGTAAATGCGAGAAAAAAATACCATACTTACTATCTTGGTGATGTTATCTCTTATCAATTAGATTTCCGGCACTCCATTCCACTTTTACGGTCAAGACAGTTCCTTCCGACGGTTCAGATCAAATAATTAAACTATCATCTATGGAATAACGCTTGTGACCAAGAATATTATGTTCGTGACAGTGCGAATGTCAGCACCATTCTCAATACATTGCCTACCTGACAAACACTAGCTACGTGTATAATATGCGCAGAACGTCTGCCTCCGTACGCATGTAATTCAAAGTAAAGGATAGTCCAACTTTAACATTAAAGCGCTATTACCGGTGTTTATAAGATGGTGGATGCCACAGATCAACGTCCTAAAGACACAATGTGCTTGTCTCAGATGCCACCAAATTCGAGATAGGCCTAATGAAAACTAGGGCACCACCTACTCTACTACGACTTGGTCGAATGTTTCTCCCGCGTGAACATTCTGTTACAATATAACTCATTCGGAAGCTTTGAACTGTAACCATCTGTTCAGTAACTATGTAGCAATTACTACTTTTCAGTCTGTAAATGAATACATTGTATCCGGCACATCATATCTGCTGCCCCAGTAAGCTACACAATGTAACAATCCTTGCTAGCTCTCTCCCTCTCGCCCTGTCTGTCTGTAGTTAGGCTAGATAGCCAGCCTAATTGTGAAATATGAAGACGTTAGGAATCTAGAACCCTTTTGGTGTAACTCGCTATCGACTGAAGTCATGCTGGATTTCCAGCTATGTCTGGATTTGGTTGCTTGCTGCACGGGTGCACTGCACACTGTTGAGGAAGTGTCTCTTGAGTATGGTACAGGTTCCAACCGGTCCAGGCTAGATCATGTAAAAAGAGTGGGCTACCCTCCTCTCAACCCTTGTACTCTCAGAGGAAGTGAATAAAAACAAGTCCATGGAGCAGGGGCGGACTGGGACAAAAATTCAGCCCTGGCATTTTAGCCACACCAGCCCACATCACCTTGCAACTTTTACTTTACCAGTCACCGGTGAAACATAGTTCTCCTCCTTTTTTAACCAGCTCATGTTTAAAAGACAAATACAACATGTAAAAACATCACTGGAGATACAACTCACCACTATAACTGTGCATCATGCCTGCCTGTTGTACAGTCTGTCACTGTCTCTTTCTGTCTGTCACTGTCTGTCTTTGCTTCTCCTTGTTCTCGATTGTTGTCTGTCTGTCACTCCAAAGTCTTATTTGCTATTACATATAGAGCCAACATATTAAGGAACTGTATCTCTCTGTTTACTGAATAAATGCCTAATAGATTACAATTGGCTCATAATACCTCATAAAAGCCTAACTACATTATTGAAAAGATAAATTCCTGGATTTCATACATGTCCCCCCTATCCTTATCGGGCTCCCGAGTGGCGCAGTGGTCTAAGGCACTACCTCTCAGTGCACGAGGCATCACTGTAGTCCCCGGTTCACATCCGGCTGTGATTGGGAGTCCCATAGGGCAGTGCACAATTGGCCCAGCATCGCCGGGGTAGGCAATCATTGTAAATCAGATTTTGTTCTTAACTGACCTGCCTAGGTAAATAAAGGTTAAATTTAAACAATTGAAATTTTAAATATTGTCCTAGCTCTTAATCGTCGTTTCCTTATGCCATAGTTTGTATATCTCAATTGTCAGTAGAAACCACATTTGTTTAAGCAAGTCAGCCATATCAGCTATGTTTTTTAAGGCTGAATGAACTGTTTCACTGCCAGACAAGGCTCTGCTAGTAGCCAGGTGTAGCGGTGGTAAGGATTCACTCCATGGTGCTGAAAAGAAAGCTCTGTTGTTGGGGCAGCTTTATGTAGGTCATAACAGTTTGTGGGCACCGTTTGTCACCATTATAATGCAATTTATGTGTTGTTTACTGTTTTTCTGTGTAGTGGCTTTGCTGGCATGCATAGATTTTTTTTTTTTTGAGTTTGCCCCTCCAGGATTTACTAACATCGCCACTGAGTACCTGTTAAAATAATAGTAAGCAGCTCAGGTCATGTAGGAAAAAAACAGAGAGAGACACTGACACAGATGTACTTCCAGTTGTAATATTTTGGCTCTATATTATATATTCAATAGTAATTAACCCTTAGGATATATATATATTTTTCCAACCTTTATTTAACTAGGCAAGTCAGTTAAGAACAAATTCTTATTTACAATTATGACCTACCAGGGAACAGTGGGTTAACTGCCTTGTTCAGGGCCAGAACGACAGATTTTTACCTTGTCAGTTCGGGGATTCAATCAGAACTTTTGAAATGTACTGCGACAGAATTCAGAACATGGGCTGTTCTTACAGTATTCTCCCTGTACACCAAGTCAGAACCATATGATAAATGAAGGGGGCATGTTCTGCCTAGTTAAATAAAGGTTAAATAAAATCAAATGAAAATATAAGCAGACAATGAAAGCTCTTACAATGTTCAATGATTACATTTCTCTAAAACAGGCTATAGGCTATATGTGCACCATCAAGTCAGAACAGTAGGCTAAGTAATGAGACCAAATTAAGACCAAATTATTAGGGTGAGGCACATGGGCTACTAACAGCTTACTACATAACATACATTTAGTATTACTTTCTTAGCTACAGTGTACATATCTCCCCGGCATAACATAATTTATGCAGCAGCATAAAATACATGTTTGGACTCACCTTGTGGTGCTGTGCTCACTTGAACAGGAAGGTGGTGCAGGAAAGTGGTCCTTCTTGTGGGCAAATTTTGTCATCAAACTTTGTCATCAAAGTCTGGCATTCTCTGGGTTTATGGTGCTTCCAAGAACACCTCGAACTCAGAAAAAACAAGGTCGAATCATGATGTCAGTGATCTTCAGGTCGTAGCTTTAGAAAGATGCCCGGGTTCCCGACTTGGAATTCCGAATTGGATTCCGAATTCAAAATGTTTTTTCCCAGTCAGAGCTCGTTTTTTCCCGAGTTCCCAGTTGTATTGAACGCGGCAGAAGTCATGCTGGATTGACAGCATGGCCAATGTATTCAACCTTTTCTGGCCTATGGTCTGTTGCGAGTTCATTTTTATCCTTTTAAGTTTGGAAAAGAGACCCTTAAACCACACACCCTCTCCACTGAATAGCAGGCTAATGATTGCTTTGCAACGCTTGCAGTTAGCCACTGATTCCTACCAACCAATCATTGTTGAATTTGCGATTTCCAACTTGTTGTGTAATGTTTATGTCCAATGGCCGATGAGCACCGATATGTTTTAGCTATAATTTCTCTTCATATGACAAGGATTGAAATGGATTTGCCAGTAGATTGTCGACTTGATTCATGATGATGACTGCTAGCTAAGATTTTGAAAGTATGATGTTGACATGATCAGTCCAATCAAAGCTACGGTAGATATGTGATTTGACGTCATTTTGTCTGTGGCCAGTGACCTTGAGCCTTCTTGAATGAGCACTTCTAATTTTAAATCTATGGCAGCATCCAAGGGGCTTGAATTTTCGAGCTCTCCCCATTTTTTTGCGGTTTTGCAGGTGACGTAGTGTCCTCATGAGTGACAGAACACTGAGCCAATCATGGCGCAACTAGAGAACATTACCAACCCCTATGCTCCGTATTTTCTGCTGGCTGCCCCACCAACACCACAGAAAGCACTGAGCTAGGCTGAAACACCTGCATTTTGGAGCTGCATTACTCAAGAAAGCAAAAAAGAGACCATGTTTGCACGCAGCTTTATTAACACAAATATTTGTTTCTACATTGTTTGCAAACTGATATGTGACACGTATTAATGCCAAAATAATATGCAACCCCCCCAAAAAATGGCCCACCTGTCCTGAATGACGGGTCACCACTGCAGGTACTGCAGGAATGTCTACCAATGGCATGCCAATCTTTTTGTGAGAAATTATTACTGGTCACTCAGACATTTATTAAGTATTTCTACATTATAAAGAGCACTTACTTTAGATTAAGGACTGCAAAAAGACTTGGTGAACACACAATTTATAAATGCCCTGTAAATGGTTTATTATGGACCTTTGAACTACCTTGTTACCCATCCGGTACTATTAGACAAAGAAGAAAATAAATGCCTACTTTACTGACCAAACCCTTGCCTCCTCTCATAACAGCCCCTCATACCCGCTCTCCTCTCCGTTTCCTGTTCCAGCCCTTGATAAATCTGCCGCCAGGCTCCGGGACCATCAGACACATCACCACACCACTCAACCTCACCGTGGAGTCCATAAATCAAGAGAACATTCCCTTCTTCATCATTAGTGCACCAACTCACAAGATCATCCTCTGCCTCCCATGGCTCCAATGCCATAACCCTACCATCTCATGGTTGGGGATGAAAATCACAGACTGGGCACCCGAATACCGGAGGACCTACTTTCCCATCCCCGGTGGTTCTATGTCGGTTGAAAGTCCTGTGGTTGCTCTTCAGCCCAACATCCCGGAGGTATACCAGGACCTGCGGGAGGTAATATGCAATTGACCTGCTCTGCCCTCTGTCGGTGGCTGAAACCAAGGCCATGGAGGAGTACATCCATGAGGCGCTCCAACAGGGATTCATCCTCACGTCCACCTCTCCTGCATCTGCAGGCTTCTTTTTCGTGGCGAAGAAGGATGGAGGATTACGCCCATGTATTGATAACAGAGCTGCGGAGTGCACACAATCTCATCCGCATCCGGGAGGGGGATGAATGGAAGACAGCTTTCAGCATGATATCTGGTCACTACGAGTACTTGGTGATGCCTTTTGGCTTAGCCAATGCTCTCTGTGTTCCAGGCATTCGTTAACAAGGTGTTCCGGGACATGCTCGGATGCCAGGTGGTCGTGTATATCGACGACATCCTGGTCTACTCTGCTACCTTGGAGAATCACACCGCTCACGTCCGAGTAGTTCTGGAATGCCTCCTGGCCAACCAACTATATGTCAAGGCAGAGGTGCCAATTTCATCAGGAAGCTGTTTCCTTTCTAGGCTACCAGATCAGCCTTCAAGGAGTGATGATGGACGTTAAGAAGGTAGATGTGGTCAGGTCATGGCCAGTCCCAACCACCATAAAGGGGTTACAGCGGTTTTTGGGGTTTGCCAACTTCTACCACCATTTCATCAGGAACTTTAGCTCCATCGCCTCTCCTCTCACCGCTCTCCTCAAGGGTGGTCCCCATAGGTTGTTGTGGAGTCCAGCAGCTGACAAGGCCTTCCGCCTACTGAAGGGGCGTTTCACCTCCACCCCATTGCTCAAACACCCTGATCCGACGCTACCCTTTGTGGTGGAGGTGGACGCTTCAGAGGTGGGTGTGGGGGCTGTCCTGTCTCAACTCTGTTGTTGTATGTGTCGAATTGCTATGCTTTATCTTGGCCAGGTCGCAGTTGCAAATGAGAACTTGTTCTCAACTAGCCTACCTGGTTAAATAAAGGTGAAATAAAAATAAAAATAAATGACAAGGTAATCCACAGAAATTGTATTTTTGTGCATATTACTCTAAGAAATAATCTCCTGCGGAGAAATTATGACGTCGGCGATCGAGAGCTCCTGGCGGTGAAGTTGGCATTAGAGGAGTGGAGACACAGGCTGGAGGGTGCCAAGGACCCGTTCGTCATACTCACGACCACCAGAACCTGGAGTACATATAGACAGCGAGGCGGCTGAACCCGTGCCAAGCAAGGTGGGCCCTTTTCTTTACTAGATTTGACTTCACGCTGACCTATCGCCCAGGTTCAAAGAACACCAAAGCCAATGCCCTGTCCCGTCTCTACCATTCAGGAGAGGGTCCTGAATGCACCCATAATTTCTCCCTCTCGGGTCATAGCCCTTGTGGTCTGGGGCGTGTGGTTCAGGCGYGCAGAAGTGTGAAGCGATGACCACGTGAGACTCCAGTGCGCCGTCCACTGTCAGAAGGAGCAGACGGATCGCCACCGCAGTAAGAATCCCTTGTTCCATCCTGGTGATCGTGTCTGGCTCTCCACCAGAAACCTCCCACTCTGCCTGCCCTGCAAGAAGCTGAGCCCCCGGTTTGTGGGGCTGTTCAAGGTTCTCCGGAGGGTCAATAAGATGACGTATAGATTACAGCTCCCCAGTGACTATCTTACCTTCCTTTCAGGTCTCCCTTCTCAGGCTGGTGGTTCCTGGTCCCCTGGGTGAGTCTCTCTCTCTCTCTCCTTCTGTGTTTGTCATAGAATGATGCGGGGACTAGTTTATGAAGATAGATTTCCAGCGTTGTGCTTCGTTTGACAGTGACAGGCCTTTCAGCAAATGAAATAGACAGGATATAGGCAGGGCTTTCCAGCCTGCAGTGGCTATGTAATGTAATTTGACACCAGGGTCAGTCATTACTACAGCTCATAAGAGCCACTCGCTGGCTGAAGAAACTGATATTCAGAAGAAAATAAACATTTAAAATACACAGTCCCTGAATTGACCTTTAACAGAGATTATTTAGCAAATATTATGCATTAATTCAGTGTTTCATTGTAATACATAATGACTTGTATTTGATAAAAAGCAGTAGCACTGTATGTAATGTCTAATAGATGGCTATTGGCATATGTGTTATAAAATCCAATCTAATGACTTTTTAGACTATTGCTAGTTAGTGCCTGTCATATGCATTTCCCTGAATCCCCCCTTCCCTAAATTGGGCCTAAGTGTTAATTAGCCTACTATTTCATACGATATACAGCCACAATATTAACTGGCAGCAGTAGGCTAAATCTGTGTCAGTGTGTCTCTTTTTTTCTGTTTTCTCCCTACCTCGACTGCACTGTCTTCTGCAGAAGCAGCTGGTCTGTCGGTGCTAAACCTAGCATAACTTCTCAGCACAGACAAGGTCATAGCACTTGGACCAGCAGAACCAGAAAAGAAAGGAAAAAAGTGGGTTACGGCCTCAAGCCTTTTTTTGGTCTTTAACTTTTTAAACACCACCTATCGTTTTTTTCCAATCCATGATCTTAGCTGACTGACAACAGAGAGTCAGAGCTGGTCTCTGCTGATGCGCGTTTGAATTTGAATGTCAATTTTTGCACCACTTTAGCTCAGCCTATCAGAAAACTGGGTCAGCCCATCTTGGTAGGTGGGGGGGGGGGGGCAGCCATTGCCCAATGATCAGTGTTACGGATACAGGTATCCTGTGTGTGTATTTCTTTTCTCTCCTTCTCCCCTCACAGGTGGAATTCATCAGTCACCAATCAGAAGACACCTGCTCCTTTTCCCTYACCCAATCACAGTCCCTTTCCCTTGGTTTAAAACAATGTCAGTTGTGTTCTCTAGAGTCAATCTCTGTCAATGCCATCTGTCTGTAGAGCTCTTGTTTGGTTTTTGCAACTACATGTCACTTTGTCTCCATCTGTGAGTATTGGTTTTGTTATGGTGTCTGTTTGATGGTGGGGAAAGGGGGTACCAAGATAAGTTGCCCATGGGCATACATTACCCGTAGGAATAATTTGTATAAAAACACTAGTTAGAACCGGGCGGACCACCCACTGTATTTTTAGTTAGTTAGCTGTTGGTGAAGTAGGCTAGTCTAGCTTAGGGGTGTTTTTGGATTCTTATTATTTCTTTCCTTGGGTCCAGCTCAGCCCCTCAGCCCCTCCCCCCATTACCGTGTGTTTACAAATAAACCATGAGTGTTTGACGGTAATTTAGTTGTCTGTGGTTATTTCGTTCTCACTCTTACTTTTTCACTACTATCATTTGCATGAGTTATGTTACGGGTCTCATTACCATCCCCCCTAGACTGTCGGGCCAAAGGGATTCGTAACAATCAGACATACTGAAATATATTATTATGACAGAAATTGCAACAACAACAAAAAATCTGCATATAAACATTTTTTTACATTATTGTTTATTACCAAAAAACTTTGGTTTTAGAAGTGGGGGGACATAACAAAACAAAAAAAATGTAAAAACAGCCTACCCGATGCTCGGAGGCGTCTGCATGGTCCTAAAGCACACTGTTGCCTCGTTTTGTATCACATTCCAATGATAAAACTGGGGGGGACAAAAATGCAGTTTCAGAATGTGGGGGATACTGTTATAACATAACAAAGAGAGAATTCTACAGTGACCGGAGATGGATTGTGATTAACAAACAGCAGAGATCTGATGCCAGATCTGTATATAGTGGCAGACACACAGAAGAGACATTTTACACTAAGCTAGTGGCAAGGCCTATACATTTTTGAGATACCACTACCCAAGGTAGAACAAAACAAACACATTTGTTCACATCTCTAATGTCTCCCATTTACAAAATGGATCTGCAAAAGTGGTTAAGTTGATCGATATTGTGATACACCCCTTACCGCTAGAAGTGCAGAATAATTTGCGGCTTAAGGGGAGATGGGCCAGAAACTCATGTAACCCGATATTGCAAGCTCTGATATAGACAGTTGTCTGTCCCACATACACAAACAGCATTAGGATACCTTAATGCTTCTTGGAAATATAGACCTGTAAACACAGAGATTCAATAGGTGGAAATGTCAACTATTAATAATTGTGTAGGCTTACCATTTTAGTAGCTGATTTATTGACAGCTTTCCAAGTCAAATGTGCTCTTATTCAGTGTTGTATGGTCCTGCCTGACAAAAAATACAGTTACACATCTTTTGATGTTTTGGCTATTGYAATCGGCACTAACGTCAACAAGTGGGCTCAGACATTGAAACTTCCTTTTTTGGGGTCCAAGGTTCCTTGAAGGATTTTGTATCTTTACACCCTACTCTTGCGATTCAGTCAGGGGGCCAAGTATTTTCACTGAAACTAAGTGTGCAAGGTGAATAATAAGTCTTTGAGGTGAGCAAGACATGAGTGTGTCCTAACAGGTTGAGGAGACACAGTAGCCAGTAGTGGTTGTAGTTCTGGGGCCTGACCAGGTTGCACAGCTAACTGGTCATTCTGGGCAAGCTGCAGCGACGAGGGCAGTATCCTTCCTGTATGACTGGCAGGGTATTCAGGGCTGTGTGGTGATCAGTTTCCATTTCTACAACAGTTGGGTGCAGGCACTCAGCAGATGCAGCTTGCATGCCAACGAGACCCATTGACTAACTGGAATGTTATCTTAGCCTGAATTATGCATGGGATACACCAGTAGTGTAATGGTTGGTTGTCTGGTTGTGAAGGAGAGAATGTGAAAGGGCTGTCACAAACAGACCTGCCCTTAGATCTTTCCAACACCTAATGGACCTGTGTTTTTTTAATGCTGAATGTGGTAAAAGGTTGTGGTGTTCACATGCTACATATTCCTGTATAATATTTTTTAAATCGGGTATGATTATTTGGCCGATATTTACGGTGGGTAGCTGGCTGGGATTACGGTCTGGGGCAGGCCCAGCAGGAGATAAGGAGAGTGACAGAACCTGTGAGGGTGACCTAGAGGTTACTTAGAGTATAGGTCATAGACCATGATTATGAGAGACGTAGCACAGCTCCATTTGAAGATGATCTCTGGGCATCGATGGAAAGTAAAGGGGTTGCAGAGCTGGCGGAACTGATCGAGCATGGTGAACAAAGACCACTCATCACAGTCAATCCCCGGTCACCATGCACGATCACATACAGCAGCTTTGTTTATGTTTGACCATCCTCAGGGGCCTGTTGCTTGTCATTGACTGTCAGGTTGTGTTTGTTTATTGTAGTGAACACCTGCCTTATGCGCTTGTCATCATGTGCAGTTGCATCCAACCTATACTAATAGGTCACCAAGTCAACAACTCCAGGACAGACAGTCAGGATCGTGGAAATTATTTTTTGACATTTTTGAAATGTGCCCGCTCAACGCAAACAGCGTAAGAGTGCACAGGAACATCGCAATGCGCATTACAAATGCAGTGAGCCAGAGGAAGGTCATGTTGAATTCAGGCAGCCGTATTAGACTAGCAATGAATCTCAGCTTACTTCTAAATAATGAGATTACTTAAGAGCCCAATCCTGGAGGAACAAGTTAAACCACAGTTGGTATACTGCAAGTTGCAGTGCTAGGTAGTGTGTCCAGAGTTCTCTTTCCTTGATCCTCAAAGGCTCGTGACTTGGAATGCATGGTGTTGCCAAGCAATCTGCTGCCTTTTCTACAGTATATCCAGACAATGGTGTTTGAGTGTAATTATGGTAGGCCTATTAGATTCCTAACATAGTTGAATTACACAAAAATAGTATGAAGTACATAAGTACAGTACACACATCTAAAAGATCTCTCATTTAAATATGCAGGCAACCATATTGGATTTGGGTTGCCATAATGGATTTGGAATCAAATCTGTGGGGGGCTAATGTAATTGCAAGAGGCTGAACATATTACATCCACAGAGAAACCTTTGACTGTCTCAGCCYACTTGTGTAACTGTATGTATTTTTGTCAGGCACAGCCATACAGCACTGAATGAGAGCTAATTTTGACTTGAAAGGCTGTCTACCAAAAGGTTAAGCTTACATTCATCATAAATATTCATAGTTGATAATTCTGCCTAGTGTATCTCTCTCTCTCTGTGTTTACAGGTCTATATTTACAAGATGCATTAAGATATTCTAAGGTTGCTAACAGTATGTGTGTACAGTGCCTTCGGAAAGTTTTCAGACCCCTTGACTTTTTCCACATTTTGTTATGTTACAGCCTTATTCTAAAATGGATTAAATAAAATACTCAGCAATCTACACACAATACTCCATAATGACAAAGCAAAAACAGGTTTTTAAAACTATTGCTATGAGACTTGAAATTGAGCTCAGGTGCATCCTGTTTCCATTGATCATTCTTGAGACGTTTCTACAACTTGATTGGAGTCCACCTGCGGTAATTTCAATTGATTGGACATGATTTGGAAAGGCACACACCTGTCTATATAAGGTCCCACAGTTGACAGTGCATGTCAGTGCAAAAACCAAGCCATGAGGTTGAAGTAATAGTCCGTAGAGCCCCCTGAGACAGGATTGTATCGAGGCACAGATCTGGGGAAGGGTACCAAAACATTTCTGCAGCATTGAAGGTCCCCAAGAACACAGTGGCCTCATCATTCTTAAATGGAAGAAGTTTGGAACCATCAAGACTCTTCCTAGAGCTGGCCGCCTGGCCAAACTGAGCAATCGGGGGAGAAAGGCCTTGATCAGGGAGGTGACCAAGAACCCGATGGGCTCTAGAGTTCCTCTGTGGAGATGGGAGAACCAGAGCGGGGGCGAAGGTTCACCTTCCAACAGGACAACGACCCTAAGCACACAGCCAAGACAACGCAGGAGTGGCTTCGGGACAAGTCACTGAATGGCCTTGAGTGGCCCAGCCAGAGCACGGACTTGAACCCAATAGCTGACTACTTGTTTTTCAATTTTTGCAATATCAGAGCATGCAATATTGGGTTACATGAGCTGTAGCGTGTAATGAGGAGCAACCAGACGTTGCACTTGACACATTTATGAAATTGCTTATTCCAGTTACTAATAAGCATGCACCCATTATTAAGAAAATGACTGTAAAAACTGTTAAATCCCCTTGGATTGATGAGGAATTGAAAAACTGTATGGTTGAGAGGGATGAGGAAAAAGGTATGGCATATATGTCTGGCAGCCCAACTGATTGGCAAATGTACTGCAAATTAAGAAATCATGTGACTAAACAAAATTAAAATAAACTATACTATGAATCAAAGATAAATTACATAAATAATGGTAGTAAAAAGCTTTGGACTACCTTAAATTACATTTTTGGAAAAAAGCCAACTCGGCTCCTGGAGGGAAGTTAGTCATTCCGCTACCCAAAAATGGTAAAGCCCCCTTTACTGGCTCAAATAGCCGACCAATCAGCCTGTTACCAACCCTTAGTAAACTTAGTAAAAATGGTGTTTGACCAGATACAATGCTATTTTACAGTAGACAAATTGACAACTGACTTTCAGCATGCTTATAGGGAAGGACACTCAACAAGCACAGCACTTACACAAATGACTGATGATTGGCTGAGAGAAAATGATGATCAAAGATGACTAAACTGCTTGGAGTAACCCTGGATTGTAAACTGTCATGGTCAAAACATATTGATACAACAGTAGCTAAGATGGGGAGAAGTCTGTCCATAATAAAGTGCTGCTCTGCCTTCTTAACATCACTGTCAACAAGGCAGGTCCTACAGGCCCTAGTTTTGTTGCACCTAGACTACTGTTCGGTAATGTGGTCCGGTGCCACAAAGAGGGACTTGGGAAAATTGCAGTTGGCTCAGAACAGGGCAGCACGGCTGGCCCTTACAAGTACATGGTGAGTGTTCACTGCTCATGCCAGCAAGCAAGCTAAAGGTTGCATTCCCCTGCTCAGACGTTGCATGCATTAACCAATGGTTGCGTGCCACGTCATCGTCTGTCATCGACTGACAGATTGCTATAACATATGATGTGGTTTGCTAATACGTAAAATACCTATCCAGGTGTTGTAAGATCTGGAATACGTCAGCAACGCCTGGGCAAAGAAATGCGCCCAATCAGATGGCTCTGCAGCGCATCTGTGTGACCTCATTCACCCAAAAAGGCTCAACCAATCACCCAACGTAACTTATGAATATTAATGACTTTGTCTTCGGCTATTTTACAAAAGGAAATTTTGCATACAGGGTTGTGGTCGTGGTCACAGCAATGGGGAATAGGTGGAGCCGTTGTGTCATGAGGACCGGCCCCCAGGGGCAGCAGCAGACGTACAGACATACCCACCACTTAGCAACCAGGTCATGTGTTGACAAAGCTAGAGATCCCTCCTTCCCTTACCAAATAAATTCTCATACAACAACACCCTTCACCCATCATCCCKTGAGGAACACCTGAGGCAATCATAACAGTTAATGATTTTATGTGCTGTCTGGAAAGTGCACACATTATAACTACCTAGTTAGTAGCCTAGTCCCTCCTGAATTTGCATGAACTTCCCAGATGAAAACACAATCTCAGACACACCTCTTTCCATGACAATTGATGACTAGTAAGCACGACATGTCCCCAATCCCAGTATACCAGATTGTAATATTATAAGTAATAACACCAAGTGACTACAGCTACAGCCTTATATTCACGGTTACTGAGATGTCTGTGCATATTCACGTTCTTCGAATGAGGCTGCCTGAGACAGTGCCTGACACAGTCTGAATCAGTAATCATGGCTGATAAAGAATGTCAACAGCCTGGGGTGGCTCAGGTGAGGAACAGTCAGTTGATGTAGGCTGATGTAAGAACCAATGGAGGCTGCTGAGGGAAGGACGGCACATAACAATGGCTGGAATGGAGTGAATGGAATAGTTTCAAACACATTATGTCTTTAATACCATTCCGGACATTATCATGAGTCATCCTACCCTCAGCAGTCTGCAATGGTAAGAACATGTAAATCAAATCAAATTGTATTTGTCACATGCGCCGACTACAGCAGGTGTAGAGCTTACAGTGAAATGCTTACTTACAAGCCCAAACCAACAATGCAGTTAAAAAAATATATATAATAAACTTACAAATAAATATAAGAATAAGAAATAAAAGTAACAAATAATTAAAGAGCAGCAGTAAAATAACAATAGTGAGGCTATATACAGGGGGTACCGGTACAGAGTCAATGTGCGGGGGCACCGGTTAGTCAAGGTGATTGAGGTAATATGTACATGTAGGTAGAGTTATTAAAGTGACTGCATAGATAATAACAGAGAGTAGCAGCAGTGTAAAAAAGGGGGGGCAATGCAAATAGTCTGGGTAGCCATTTGATTAGATGTTCAGGAGTCTTATCTCTTGGGGGTAGAAGCTGATAACAAGCCTCTTGGACCTAGACTTGGCGCTCCGGTACCGCCTGCCATGTACTGTCTAGCTGTATGGTGTTCTGTGTGACTCATTGAGAGTGTTGTTTGTGTTTATCAGTGCAGATGAGATAATAATCGTTGTGCTGCTGTGGCAATGGGTAGAGGATCCAACAGAGGTCCCTCAGATGGGACTCAGGGACTCACACCACACAGTGCTGGCAGCATTAGCAACAGTTGGATGAGACTGCTCACCAGGATGACGCATCGCCATTAGTGTGACATCATCACTAGTGTGTCACTAATGTGTCACTAGTGTGTTGCTTGCATCAACCAATGGTTGCGTGCCACGTCATTGATTGTGTCATCGACTGACAGATTGCTATAACATATGTCACAGGGTTGATCACGGCACTAGTTCCGACAAGCACATGAACAATGTGATGTGGTTAGCTGACACGTAAAATACATATCCAGGCATCCTGGTGTTGTAAGATCTGACAGGCGTCAGCAATGCCTTTCCTTTGAGAATCTCAGATATTCAGAGGAATGAATCTTTACATAATTGATACAAATTAATTCTGTATGTTAATTCATCATGAGACTTTAGTACAATAATAATATGATTCAGTATTTAGCATTTGAAAGCCTGAAAGAGCCTTTAATAATGGCCGTATCTGACATTTTTGGATTTAGCTCCACCTGCTGTTGTCTTACAGGTGAAAGGAGAATAATTCTATTCACCTCCTACTAGTCTTCAATGTCATTGGACAATGTGCAATTGAATAAAATATGTGCTGCTGACAAGGCTTGTGTATTTATGGCAATGTAATCCATKAATCAATGTAATCCAAACAGCTCAAGGTGCATGCCACAGTCAATGTAATACAGCCATAAATGATTTGTGAAACATTTGATTTCTCTTTAAATTCTCTGTCAATGGATCTCTTGCCAATGACTCATTATGTGGTGGTTGTCCAACCAGAGATTTTGAGGTCAATAGTACGGGGGTTGTGTCGGTGAGAGAGAATCAAGGCAATACAGTCCGAGACTAGCACGAGGATAGGAGCACAGGCTGGCACACAGAGACAATGCCACCTCTGACAGCTTCATAGACAGGCCTGTCTGCTACGGCTCTTACAACGTGAGACTGCTGTATTGGCTGCTCAGAGTTGAGTCAGTTTGTTGAATGGGGTTAAGTAAGGTTATGCCACTACCATTGCTGTTTGAGCACGTTTTCCAATGATGTTTTCCCATGTAGGCAACACGGTACACATAACCCAGCATGTAAGTGCTTTTTTTCTTTAGTGGCTGGCAAGTGGAAATTATCATCTCTGATGGGAACAGGGTTGGGGGATTTGTTCCAGCTGCCCAGCTTGAAGAGGTGTTGGCTAGTATTCATTGCAAAAATAAGCAAGCATGTAATAATAAGATTACTTTTTCTTTATAAAGTTTGAGAGACACAAACACACAAAAATCYACAAGTTTGTTTAAATGGTTTTGCCTTTTGGTTACACTTGATTATCTTTATTCACTTCCATGTTACGCTCAGTGACTGAAGGTGACACGGTTAGGAACTTATATGATTTAATTTGATAATGATAATTGTTTTATCAATWTTGAAGTGTCAAAAGCATTGGTCTGGGACAGTACATTATACTTTTACAAGTAGCCTACATCCAGTCCTCATATTTGAATCGCTTTTTGAAGTTTGAGCCTTTTGCCTTTCCGTCGTCATTTAACCACGTGGGCCGAAAATACATATATAAAAGGTAGAAGAAGCCATTGTTCCCGATATAAAGAAGTAGCTAGTGAACATGGCGTCAACAAGCCGGTGTGTACAATATGTATCCCAAGCTGTTTTCTGTGTTTTGCATCAGTGTCTTTTCATATGGGAAAGTGAAAGTTATTGAACAATGATGAACAATGATGATGGCGATCAACACGGAGAGACGCTTGTTTCCAGTGTTTTCCATCATAGCCGCCGGAATGTCCATTACTGACTTTTAGCTAACCTTCGCTAGCCTACCAAAAACACTAACGTTATCAAATCACAGTTTTACACATTGTCTCTATCGTATATCATGTCAACTTGATCATATTGTTTGTAAACATCCGATATAATGTTAGGTAGCGCAACAYGATATCTAACTTCCAAATCATGATGCAAACGCGAGTGTCAATAAGCAATGTTTTTAGGGATGGGTGATGTCGCAACTTCGCAAGGTGATGTTGTCTGGCCAGCTCAGCTGGCTAAATCCAATTTGCTAGCTACATTAATGTATTTACAGTAGCCGAGTGTCAACGGACACCTAGACAGTGATTTAATCATGAGAAGTTATTCAGCCATTGAATAGATAATTGTCACAAGGACACTGCAAGTTGATTGGGTTGTTTAACCAGCAATTTATTTCACTGGCTGTCTCAAAATAGCTTGTTTTCACTTTTCACTAGCCACAGGTTGCCGCCAAGTCCGTTAGCTAAATGGGTTATGTTTTGGTATTGTAGAATCGAATTGGTGTCGAGRATAATTTTCTGAAACGCTGGAAGMCCATTTTTTGGGTAACATTGTCCTACGTTTTTTGGCCACATCACCACTGAATCATAATTTAGGTTGGAAACTCATCTACATTATGTTGACACAATCTCTGCAGTGGCTTTTCTGCATTAGTATTGTAGTAGGCCTACTTCCCAGTCCATTTATCTTGGTATGCATATACATATTCGATCAATAAACAAGTAACATTATGACTGGTGTTGATGCTTGTGAACAGTTACTGTTGTAAAACAAGCAGCCATAATTGCTTTTGCAACATTGTATGTCATTTTCAAGAAGTGCCTTTTGTTTTTATATTATTAAAAGGTAAATATGATCCTCATATTTCTCAGATTAAGGGAAAGGCAGTCTGACATGCTTAACAATTTGTGTACGATTTTAACAGGCCTACACAATTTCCTTGTCATTATCATAATTTGCCAACTCACTAAACATACTTTCTCACCTTGAGCAGTGTCAATCGGCTTTATCAACTGTGCAGTGTTCACTGAAGTGTATAGAGTTAAGTAAACTAATACCATGTCCTTGGCAGTAAACCAGCTTTATGGAGATAAATACAATCACACCCAGTGCTGGGTTAACTCTCACTAGGCAGGGTCAAAGGTAAGAGGTAACTGTTGGCTGACCTCTGGGATCTATTCTTTACTTGCAGTGGAGACGGCCAGGCCCTTCCTAAGGTGCAGTGCCCCAACCACCCAGACTCCATGCTGGTGGAAGACTACAGAGCAGGGGATATGATCTGCCCCGAGTGTGGCCTTGTAGTGGGTGAGTGATAGGCTGCACACACATAGCATATGTTTTACTATCCTTGTGGGGACCTAAAATGTATTTCCATTCAAAATCCTGTGTTCCCTAACCATAACCTTAACCCCTAAACCTAACTCTTATTGTAAACCTAAACCTAACCCCTAAGCTTAAAATAGCCTTTGTCGCCGTGGGGATGTGGGAAATGACCCCATGAGAGAGAATTATCCTTGTTTTACTATCCTTGTGGGGACTGTTGGGGATTTCTGGTACCCATGAGGATAGTAATACACACACACACACACACACACACACACACACACACACACACACACACACACACACACACACACACACACACACACACACACACACACACACGTCAACAGACTGACACAAAGCCTTATCTGTATGGAGGAGATGTCTTTGCAGTAGGTAAATAGCGTAACATAACATACACAGAGGCCTTATGTACTTTATTTTCTCTAATTCACTTTCATTTCTTATAACCGACAAGAACTTTTGAACATTGGATCAGCAGTTACTCACCCCAATTCCGGCTTCAACTTTGACTCATCTGCCCTGGGCTCTTTCTGTAATTCCGACCCAATTTTCGGGGTACCCAAGAGAAACCACCAGTGTTAGAGGCATGAGAGGGGACATCCTGGCGAGATTAAGGTGAAAGGAAAACCGGCTACCTCTTCCCTTCATTCTATTCGCCAATTGATAAGAAGATGGATGACCTCCGATGGATTCTCCATTAACCGAGCGGACAGGACAGTAGAGTCAGGGAAATCGAGAGGGGAGCGGTGAGCCTCTTAATCAACAACAAATGGTGTTCTGACTCGAGCGCAGTGGTAGTCTCGACCCATTGTTCACAAGTCTTGGAATACCTGATTGTCAAATGCCGACCCTTCTACCTCCCGAGGGAGGTTTCAGCTGTTATCGTGACTGTTGCACGACCCCATCCACATCGACAGGGCTGCAATGGAGCGGGTCGAAAGCTTCAAGTTCCTCGGGTCCAAATCACTGAGGACTTAAAATGGTTCAAGCGCACAGTCGTGAAGAAGGCGTGACAGCGGCTCTCCCCCTCAGGAAGTTTGGCATGGGCCCTCAGATCCTTAAAGTTCTATAGCTACACCATCGAGAGCATTGACAAAATGGCTACCCGGACTGAGTTGACCCTTTAATGCATTTTTATTTCCTCATTTACGCTGCTACTACTCTGTTTATCATACATCCTGATGCCTAGTCGCCTTACCCCTATACATATCTACCTCTATCACTCCAGTATTCCTGCACGCTGTTCTATATCTATATGGTATTGGAATTGACCTTGTATATAGTGCTTACTTTCTCGTTTTCTTATTTATTTTCTTTATTTCTTGTGTGTTTTTGTTCTTCCTTGTGTTATTTGTTAGTACTACATTGATATTGATCGCTGGATTGTTGGGTTTAGAAAGGCATTTCACTGTACTTGTGCCCGTGACATTAAAACTTGAAACTTCTGGGCCTACACTTCTATAGACACAGTCCTAACCTCTAGTTCGGGGGGAGTGATGTGTTTGTGCTGTTATTATGACATGTGACTTGAGTAGCAAGGCCCTTACAGATGTCCTCCAGCGATTTTTGAATTGTTCATGTTGAAAATATATATTCCAAGTATAAATACAGTAAAGTACACACACGATAGGGTAAAAAAAAGAAATTGTGAGCAGAGGGGGACTAAAGACGTCATGTATGACCTGTCACATAGCTAGAGTGCATAATACCAGGAAATTATAGAAACATAACATCCTCTCAAAGATACAATAGAATCAAATCTGTCCACGCCTTCCTTAGACGGCCTTGGAAAGCCACCCTAGTTAGAGCAACAGATTGCATTACAGGGCTCTATCTGAACGTAACAGTCCTATGGGACTCCCATTTTGAGTCCCATTCGGAAAGTATACAGACCTCGTTWTAGCCTTTTTTCTCAAATKGATTAAATTGTTTCCCCCCCCCTCATCAATCTACACACAATACCTCATAATGACAAAGCAAAGACATGTTTTTAGATTTTTTGCAAATGTATAAAAAAAAAACGGAAATATTACAGTTACATAAGTATTCAGACCCTTTACTCAGTACTTTGTTGAAGCACCTTTGGCAGCGATTACAGCCTCGAGTCTTCTTGGGTATGACACTACAAGCTTGGCATACCTGTATTTGGGGAGTTTCTCCCATTCTTCTCTGACACTTTGTCAGGTTTGATGGGGAGCATCACTGCACAGCTATTTTCAGGTCTCTCCAGAGATGTTYGACCGGGTTCAAGTCCCCGGCTTTGGCTGGGCGACTCAAGGACATTCAGAGACTTGTCCCGAAGCTACTCCTGCGTTGTCTTGGCTGTGTGCTTAGGGTCGTTAACCTTTATTTAACTTGGCAAGTCAGTTAAGAACAWATTCTTATTTTACAATGACTGCCAAACCCTCCCCTAACCCGGACGACGCTGGGCCAATTGTGCGCCACCCTATGGGACTCCCGATGGCCGGTTGTGATACAGCCCAGGATCTAACATTTTTTAAATAATAAAAACATCGGGACACCAATAGAATTGCAATACATATTGTATCGCACCTACGTACAGTTGAAGTCGGAAGTTCACAAACACCTTAGCCAAATACATTTAAACTAAGTTTCACAATTCCTGACATTTAATCCTAGTAAAAATGCTTTGTATTAGGTCAGTTAGGATCACCACTTTATTTTTAAGAATGTGAAATGTCATAATAATAGTTGAAAGAATGATTTATTTCAGCTTTTGTTTCTTTCATCATATTCCCAGTGGGTCAGAAGTTTACATAAACTCAATTAGTATTTGGTAGCATTGCCTTTAAATTGTAAACTTGGGTTAAACGTTTCGGGTAGCTTTCCACAAGCTTCCCACAATAAGTTGGGTGAATTTTGGCCCATTCCTCCTGACAGAGCTGGTGTAACTGAGTCAGGTTTGTAGGCCTCCTTGCTGCACACGCTGTTTCAGTTCTGCCCACACATTTTCTATAGGATTGAGGTCAGGGCTTTGTGATGGCCACTCCAATACCTTGACTTTGTTGTCCTTAAGCCATTTTACCACAACTTTGGAAGTATGCTTGGGGTCATTGTCCATTTGGAAGACCCATTTGCGACCAAGCTTTAACTTCCTGACTGATGTCTTGATATGTTGCTTCAATATATCCACATAATTTTCTTTCCTCATGATACCATCTATTTTGTGAATTGCACCAGTCCCTCCTGCAGCAAAGCACCCCCACATGATGCTGCCACCCCCGTGCTTCACGGTTGGGATGGTGTTCATCGGCTGCAAGCATCCCCCTTTTTCCTCCAAACATAATGATGGTCATTATGGCCAAACAGATCTCTATTTCCGTTCATCAGACCAGAGGACATTTCTCCAAAAAGTACGATGTGCAGTTGCAAACCATAGTCTGGCTTTTTTTATGGCGGGTTTTGGAGCAGTGGCTTCTTCCTTGCTGAGCGGCCTTTCAGGTTATGTCGATATAGGATTGTTTTACTGTGGATATAGATACTTTGTTTCCTCCAGCATCTTCACAAGGTCCTTTGCTGTTGTTCTGGGATTGATTTGCACTTTTCACACTAAAGTACGTTCATCTTTAGGAGACAGAACGCGTCACCTTCCCGAGCGGGATGACGGCTGCGTGGTCCCATGGTGTTTATACTTGCGTACTATTGTTTGTACAGATGAACGTGGTACCTTCAGGCGTTTGGAAATTGCTCAAGGATGAACCAGACTTGTGGAGGTCTATCATTTTTTTTCCTGAGGTCTTGGCTGATTTGTTTTGATTTTCCCATGATGTCAAGCAAAGAGGCATGAGTTTGAAGGTAGGCCTTGAAATACATCACAGGTTCACCTCCAACTGACTCAAATTATGTCAATTAGCCTATCAGAAGCTTCTAAAGCCATGACATCATTTTCTGGACTTTCAAAGCTGTTTAAAGGCACAGTCAACTTAGTGTATGTAATCTTCTGACCCACTGGATTTGTGATACAGTGAATTATAAGTGAAATAATCTGTCTGTAAACAATTGTTGGAAAAATGACTTGTGTCATGCACAAAGTAGATGTCCTAACCGACTTGCCAAAACTATAGTTTGTTAACAAGAAATTTGTGGAGTGGTTGAAAAACGAGTTTTAATGACTCCAACCTAAGTGTATGTAAACTTCCGACTTCAACTGTAGTTACTATTCTTATTTACATTTATGAAGTGTTAGCCCTGGTCCCAATGTCACTGAATACCGCTTCCCTTCCTAATATTGAATTTCCTCTTCTCTTTTTGTCACAGAAGGAAGGACTTAAATAAAATAATGCTTCCACCAAGTTATTTTATTTAACAAGGCAAGTCAGTTAAGAACATACGGCCTACCAGAAGGAAAAAGGCCTCCTGCGGGGACAGGGGTGGGATTAAAAATAAAATACAAATATAGGACAAAACGCACATCACGACAAGAGAGACACCACAACACTACACAAAGAGAGACCTAAGACAACAACATAGCATGGCAGCAGCACATGAAAACATAGCATGGTAGCAACACAACATGGYAGCAATACAACATGGTAGCAGTACAACACATGGTACAAACATTATTTTGCACAGACAACAGCACAAAGGGCAGGAAAGTAGAGACAACAATACATCACGCTATTATGCTATGATGGTGAAATCAATACAGTGGGTGCTTGATGTTTATGGCTTTTACCTCCTTTATGTATTAATGTAAGTGCTGAAGGAGAGTAAGGTAAATGGGGAAAGGAAGTTGTTTAAACGTATTTGAGCTTAGCCCCGTGTAGTTTTTATTTAGTTATTTAACCTTTTTTAACTAGGCAAGTCAGTTAAGAACAAATTCTTATTTACAATGACGGCATAACCCCGGCCAAACCCGGACGACGCTGGGCCAATTGTGCACCGCCCTATTGGACTCCCAATCACGGCCGGTTGTGATTCTGGAATCGAACCAGGGTCTGTAGTGACGCCTCTACCACGTAGACCGCTGCGCTACTCGGGAGCCCAGTAATGTGTGTGGTTCCCCAGGTGACAGGGTGATTGACGTCGGCTCAGAGTGGAGGACGTTCACCAATGAGAAAGCCACCAAAGACCCGTCTAGAGTGGGCGACGCCCAGAACCCACTCCTCAACGGGGGAGACTTGACCACCATGATCAGCAAGGTAAGTACACACATTGGCCATCTTACCTGGCGCCACAACTGGCACAGAGGCCCTGCCACCTAGCTATAGTCACCACTTACAGAGAAAGATGCTTAAAACGATTTTAATGTTTGTGGTCTTAGTGGCGCCAGACAAAGAAATTCAATGAAAATAAAATGTATGCTCCTCTTTTTGTGTGTGATATGGCCTACATCAGGTTCCACAGGTTTCCATAAGATACTTAATTGTCATAAGATTTACCAGGTAGTAAGTCTATATCACTAATGTTTCCAACAATTCTGTTGTCACCATAGGGAACAGGCGCGGCTAGTTTTGACGAGTTCGGCAACTCCAAGTACCAGAACCGGCGGACTATGAGCAGTTCAGACCGCGCCATGCTAAACGCCTTCAAAGAGATTACCACCATGGCCGACCGGATCAACCTACCAAGGAACATCATAGTGAGTCCCATTCTCTCTTCTACTTTCATTTGTTTCGCTTTGTGGAACCTAGCAGCTAGCTAGCTGATTCATCTATTTCCAAAACTCAAGTTCTTTGGCAGGTTTTCTCTGAACTAAACTATATGAATGTTCACAGCAAACTGAGGGTAAATGGTGTCTTTGACCCACAGGACCGAACAAATAACTTATTTAAGCAAGTGTACGAACAGAAGAGCCTGAAGGGCAGGGCCAACGACGCCATCGCATCAGCCTGCCTTTACATCGCCTGCAGACAAGAGGGCGTGCCTCGGACGTTTAAAGGTGAGCTCCTCTAAAGAGGATGTTTAGAGCATGGAATTGCATATCGAATCATCTATGGTTTTAAGATCATATTAGCATGTTCCAAGCAACGTCTTAGAGTGAGTGCTTGTTGTTTCGGCCGCTACAAATTTTAAATCAAGACTTCACGGTTATGAAATTGACCTGGATCGTGTTCATTAGGCACCAAACAGAGGAAAACTGACTGAAACAGGGATTTTTATTTTCGTCTTTCGTTTTCAAATGTTCTCCCTTGCATGTCTTATTAAAACGACCCTGAAGGTTTCACTAATGACTCCCTTGTTGTCATCCATCCCCCGCAGAGATCTGCGCGGTGTCCCGCATCTCCAAGAAGGAGATCGGCCGCTGCTTCAAGCTGATCCTCAAGGCCCTGGAGACCAGCGTGGACCTCATCACCACCGGAGACTTCATGTCCCGCTTCTGCTCCAACCTGGGCCTGCCTAAGCAGGTGCAGATGGCGGCCACCTACATCGCCCGGAAGGCCGTGGAGCNCACCGGAGACTTCATGTCCCGCTTCTGCTCCAACCTGGGCCTGCCTAAGCAGGTGCAGATGGCGGCCACCTACATCGCCCGGAAGGCCGTGGAGCAGGACCTGGTGCCCGGCAGGAGCCCCATCTCTGTGGCCGCCGCCGCCATCTACATGGCCTCCCAGGCTTCCGCCGAGAAGAAGACCCAGAAAGGTGAGATTGTGGGTGGGAGGATGGTGGAGATAGTGGTGGTGGTTGTCTTTTTAAGGTCTTCTTGATGGGCTGAATCTGAACTATTTGTGTTTGTCTATGAACCTTAAAACATGGTTCAGTAAATTTCAGGCACGAACAACAGCACAACAGTGTACTGTTTGTGGTCCACACTTGTATTTCTGACTAGAGAGCTCACACAAACTGTTTCTGAATGTTCACAAACTCATATTTCTGAGAACACAATTATCACCAATGGTCTGAAGACTTGAAGCACCAGTAGTCATTTCTGCAAGTCCTCTCCCTTTTTGGACAGAGATTGGAGACATCGCCGGTGTGGCAGACGTCACAATCAGACAGTCGTACCGACTCATCTACCCCCGAGCGGCCGACCTCTTCCCCCCGGACTTCAAATTCCACACCCCTGTGGACAAACTGCCCCAGCTGTGAAGACCCACTCGCCCCGACGACACTTTAAAGGTTATTTTTCTAGTTTTTATTCTATTAGCGATTTTTCCCCCCTTGTTAATTAACTTAAGACTTCAGGCCATTGTGAAGGCACTTTTTGCAGGAATACAGACAAGTACAGGACACACATTCCAATACTTTAAAAAATGAGATTGCAAACTGTACTTACAGTATTTCATTTGAGTGGTATATATACTGTATATACAGTGAGGGAAAAAAGTATTTGATCCCCTGCTGATTTTGTACGTTTGCCCACTGACAAAGAAATGATGTGTCTATAATTTTAATGGTAGGTTTATTTGAACAGTGAGAGAGAATAACAACAAAAAAATCCAGAAAAACACATGTCAAAAATGTTCTCAATTGATTTGCATTTTAATGAGGGAAATAAGTATTTGACCCCCTCTCAATCAGAAAGATTTCTGGCTTCCAGTGTCTTTTATACAGGTAACGAGCTGAGATTAGGAGCACCACTCTTAAAGGGAGTGCTCCTAATCTCAGTTTGTTACCTGTATAAAAGACACCTGTCCACAGAAGCAATCAATCAATCAGATTCCAAACTCTCCAGGATGTCAGGGACAATATTGTAGACCTACACAAGGCTGGAATGGGCTACAAGACCATCGCCAAGCAGCTTGGTGAGAAGGTGACAACAGTTGGTGCGATTATTCGCAAATGGAAGAAACACAAAAACTGTCAATCTCCCTCGGCCTGGGGCTCCATGCAAGATCTCACCCTCGTGGAGTTGCAATGATCATGAGAACGATGAGGAATCAGCACAGAACTACACGGGAGGATCTTGTCAATGATCTCAAGGCAGCTGGGACCATAGTCACCAGAAAACAATTGGTAACACACTACGCCGTGAAGGACTGAAATCCTGCAGCGCCCAAGGTCCCCCTACTCAAGAAAGCACATATTCATGCCCGTCTGAAGTTTGCCAATGAACACTTGAATGATTCAGAGGACAACTGGGTGAAAGTGTTGTGGTCAGATGAGACCAAAATGGAGCTCTTTGGCATCTACTCAACTCGCCGTGTTTGGAGGAGGAGGAATGCTGCCTATGACTCCAAGAACACCATCCCCACCGTCAACAATGGAGGTGGAAACATTATGCTTGGGGTATTTTTCTGCTAAGGGGACAGGACAACTTCACCGCATCAAAAAAAGGACGATGGACGGGGCCATGTACCGTCAAATCTTGGGTGAGAACCTCCTTCCCTCAGCCAGGGCATTGAAAATGGGTCGTGGATGGGTATTCCAGCATGACAATGACCCAAAACACAAGGCAACAAAGGAGTGGCTCAAGAAGAAGCACATTAAGGTCCTGGAGTGGCCTAGCCAGTCTCCAGACCTTAATCCCATAGACAATCTGTGGAGGGAGCTGAAGGTTCGAGTTGCCAAACTTCAGCCTCGAAACCTTAATGACTTGGAGAAGATCTGCAAAGAGGAGTGGGACAAAATTCCTCCTGAGATGTGTGCAAACCTGGTGGCCAACTACAAGAAACGTCTGAGCTCTGATTGCCAACAAGGGTTTTGCCACCAAGTACKAAGTCATGTTTTGCAGAGGGGTCAAATACKTATTTCCCTSATTAAAATGCAAATYAATTTAGAACATTTTTGACATGYGTTTTTCTGKATTTTTTTGTTGCTATTCTGTCTCTCACTGTTCAAATAAACCTACCATTAAAATTATAGACTGATCATTTCTTTGTCAGTGGGCAAACGTACAAAATCAGCAGGGGRTCAAATACTTTTTCCCCTCACTGTATGTCCAAGTGAGAAAATGTAATTGGTGTTTGCAATATTAGGCTGGTTTCATACTATATACATTTTCTTTTGTAGGAAATGCAGGTTCTATTTTGTTAGCTTGTTTGCTTTGTATTAAGTAAATTAAATGCTTTTCTGAAAAGCATGTTGAACACCTCATGCATTGATTAACATTAAACTTTGTTTACAGAATGAGATTTTTTCTGTGTTGACTAATACTGCTTATGTACCATTTGGAGTGTTAAGAAACTTTTCTCTATTACTAAGCTGAAGTTCCATTGAGTACATTGATCAGTACCTCTCTGGCCTTTGAGGACAGCCCAAGTTTATCTAGTTTCAGCTAGTCTCGTTCCCACTGCCTGGTGTACAGTTGTGGGCCTAGCATTGCAAATAAAGCAAGTGTTCAACACACCATTGTATCTTAAAAAAAAAAAAAAAGGTATTTTAAGGGAGTCAAAGGTCATCTGGCTTTCATTACATCACGTATTTGCAAAGTTGAACCTGACTGAACGTTACACTGTAGCTTAATAAGGGGAACTTGCTTTCAATGCTTCTCCTGGATTAATTAAGGTAAATTAGTGCCAACTACTCTTCTGCCAGAGCTGTAGATACTTATAAAACAGATCACATTTTAGTTATCCACTTACCTTGACTTCAAAGATCAGGACAAAAGATACATATTAGCGCCATGCACTGAACAAAAATATAAATGCATCATGTAAAGTGTTGGTCCCATGTTTCATGAGCTGAAATAAAAAATCCCAGAAATGTTCCATTATTTCTCTCAAATTTTGTGCACAAATGTTTTTATCCCTGTTAGTGAGCATTTCTCCTTTTGCCAAGATAATCCATCCACCTAACAGGGGTGGTATATCATGAAGCTGATTAAACAGCATGATCATTACACAGGTGCACCTGGTGCTGGTGGCAATAAAAGGGTGCTGAGGAGTATTTCTGTCTAATAAAGTAATAAAGCCCTTTTGCTGGGAAAAAAACAAATTCTGATTGGCTGGGCCTGGCTCCCCAGTGGGTGAGCCTATGCTCTCCCAGGCCCACCCATGCCTGCACCCCTGCCCAGTCATGTGAAATCCATAGATTAGGGCCTAATTWATTTATTTCAAATTKACTGATTTCCTTATGTAACTCAGTAAAATCTTTGAAATTGTTGGATATTGCATTTATATTTTTGTTCAGTAAAATTCCATGCTATTTCTCAAAAGCCAGCCCCAGCTTTGTAAGCCTYGTTTATACCTGGCGCTAATATGTATCTTTTGTCCTGATCTTGTCCACATTCTGATTGTGCCCATATTTTCACATGGTGGAAGCCTATTAAAATGTGTCTCATATTCGTCCTCTGACAAGTTCCTGGTTCATCCCTGCATGCAAATGATTTAACAGCTATTCTTTCAAAATAATATTTTTTTAAAGAGATATTGATGCCATAAGTCGATGGTTCCACCTGTCAWTGTTTTTAGAAGACGGAATAATTATTTAAATGTTTTCACCAGCTACACTTGTAAGATATCAAGGTACAATGCATGCCTGACTACCTCTGGGGGTGGCCAGGAACATCACAATCTGATCAAAATGCATCTTTTAGTCATTTACAACAATCTGAAAATGTGGGCACAATCAGAATGGAGGACAAGATCAGGAYAAAGGATGCATGTTAGAACCAGGTATAAAAGGGGCCATAGAGAATGATAGAGGCCTCTAGTGGCCAAAAGGCTGTTTAAGCATGTGGCAGCGCCATTTTAACACAGTCCACTGCGTGGGAGTTCCTATGGGTTGTAGCCTGAAAGGCGCTGCCTTATGCTGTCACATACGCTATAAAATGGCACAGATGAGTCCTCTATGGTCTGAGTTCAGTAAGATATATACTCTCTGGGACATGGATGGACAGTGGATTGCCATAGTATGTTGATGGCCAGTTTCTACGGGAGATTCTTAAAGCAAAGACAGCAGAGTTGTGTGAGGGATGTGCTGACACCAATGGAATACGATATGCAAAGGAAGTAGCACCACTCTAACAACGTTTAATTTGTGCATTCATGATAGGCGACAAACGACGACTGCAAAATGCTTCTATACACCAGGTTCAACAGTCTTGTGTAACTTCAATGTGGTGTACCATTAAAAAAAAGGTTGTATGTTTGTAACATGCTCAAACAGCTCCCCCCCAAAAAAAACTGTACAATCTTTTTTCATAATTACGCTAAACATAGATAATTAAAAAATATCTTGATAAAATTAGTACTTTCAGCTTAATTGTGTGTACATATATATATATATATATAAAATATACCCTGCCCTCCCTTGTAGTGATTAATTTACATATTGTCTGCACAAACTGGCACTGAGCTTAGTTTACACTCCAGAGTAAAAGTTTCCCCTAGGATTAGGTTCCACTTACCCAATCCTAACTTTAACCAAGAGGCAACTTCACCCATCACGCTTTTCCATAGTCCCACTGTCAGGACTGGAGGGATGGGTTTTGGTAATCAGCTGTCCTGTATCAGTCACTTCAGATCCACCATTTGACCATGTCCAATCATTGCAGCCTGTGAGATCTCCTTGCTCTTGTATCTTCTTCAGTTAAGAGAATGATTGCAGTATCGAGGTTGGGATCAATTCCATTTCAACTCAGTCAATTCGGGGAGTGAATGGAAAGTCAACAGAAATACTAAATTCACTCTCGGCTTCAATTCGATTGGAATGGAACTGACAAACTCTGTTAGAAATGCTAGAGGAATTGATTCTACCCTCAAGAGTACAACATTKCTAGCTGAATGCATTGTTACCCCTCAAGAATTAGATCTGGGGCCGTATATATCAAGKGTCTCAGAGTAGGAGTGCTGATTCTGGATCAGGTCMCCTTGTCCATATAAAATTATTTGTAATCCAAAAGGCAAAACTGATCCAAAATCGGCACTTTTCTCCGAGACGCTTGATACATATGGCCACTGCTTTTTGGTGCTAGGAATCCACCAGAAGGAGCCATGTCAGGATAGGTCTCCGTAGTGTGCGTGCGCTCCTTACAAATGACCACGTTTAAAACGGTGACGTCTCCGTTGATGTGTGGTATGCTGTGTAGTCTAGAACTGTTCGACCGCAATAATGATACTGTATTTCAACAACCATACAGCACTACATAAAGAAACCCATTAAAACGATACAGTTAAAGCTCATGTGAAACTGGCATGGGCACAGTACATGAGGGACAGAGTTTCTGTAATACCACGAGGACTAACACTGGATGCACTGCTTTTGTGTAATGATCATCCGTTTAAAAATAACTTTTTTCTGGGCTCTGTTCTTAGACATAGCTCTATGCTTTGGTAGAAACAGGAAGATTTTAAGGCATCTTTAAAAAATAAAAATAAACARCTGGGGCAGAGAAAGACCAGGATAAACTAAAAAGGAGACCTTCCTTGGGTTTCAAGTGACGAGGCAGTAGTAGTCAAGATGTTTGTTGTCTTTAACCTTAAGTGACGGTTCAGTGATAAAAATTCTCAAAGCGCTCATAATTCGTAATACAACATGGCATACATGTTAACCCTTACAGAGAGATAAGTCATTTAGTTATGGCAGTGGGTTTGCGAAATGACTTGTTAAAAACACAGAGGAATACTATTCTGTACATGATAAAAAAAACAGAACAATCATGTTATTCAATATCACGGTTACATTGCCGGCATTTCCTTTGACAGTTCACTTGACAACATTCTCAGTGGTCAGACAATAGACACGACCTGCGCTGGAGGCCTCACTCCTCCTCTTTTCCTCCCCGAAGTTTCTAAAGAGAAATGTTGTTCTCTTTCTGTTAAAGAATAACCTCGGGGGTTCAGTTGTGGGAGCGGGGGCTTTAAATGGCAGAGTGCCGTTTGTTCCCCTGTCTTGCGACGTTGGTTTGGAAAAGAGGCGTTTTAAAAATGGTGAGCTACAGTCAGTCAGCGCTGTGTTGGTTGGTTCACAGTGTGTGTTTGTTCAACACATTTGGAGGAGGAGGGAGAAGGGGGGGCTAACACCAGTCTGCGATGTAGTCAAAGTCAGAGAACATGTCCTGCTCGTCCCCGCTGAGCGCCCTTGGTTCTCTGGGTGGGGTCAGGATGGGCGCTTCTGAGGTAAATTCGTCATCGAAGTTGCTGACGTCGTTGGAGTCCTGGATGATTGGGACAAATGGAGGCTTAACCTTCTTGGCCAGTAGTCCGTTCCAATCCATATTCTGGGGGGGAGAGAGAAAATGGGTGAGGAAATAGTGAATTTATGTAAACTCTCAGGATAGACTTGTACTGCATCTACCTAATGAGAAAAACTGTTTGCGACAATAACCAAGATTAGGCAAGTCTCATGAACAGGAGACTACATAAGTCATTTTGTGGTATCCACATTGCCTAAAATTGTGGCTGTGTTTAAAATGTTGAAAGACATTAAATATGAGAAAGTAGAACATTCTTTACTTACTCTGAAGAACAGATGTTTTTTGACTTCCTCTGCGTCTCGCTCTCCTGCCCCCAGACGTCTTTCTGGACTCCTCCTCAAAAGCTACAAACAAAAAGAGCATAACAAAGTAGAATAAACATTGAAGCTGTAATTCAAAACTGTCTTTTGTTTCTTCTCATTTCACACTTTCCGATAGCAGTAGTTTGAGGTGTTGTGTTTCATTAGGGTCAATCTGAGGTTAGTGCACTATTTGAGGTTAGTTTATTAAGGGATCCAGAACCCACCCTTCTCATGACGGAGATAGCCTCCGTTGAGAGGAACCTTGGGTAGCGGACTTCATCGTTGACGATGCTGTCAAACACCTCCTCTTCATCATCCCCGGGGAAGGGAGACTGTGGGGCGGGCAAAAAAGTTTTTTCCCCCACATACAGTCAAGTATATATAATATATATATTTTTGTACTGACCAGACCGGATATGTATATAATGTTAGAAAGGTCATGACAATTGTGATAAAGGCAACAACAACAAAAAATCTTAATCTTGTCAATTCAATGCAAAGATTCTAAAATATTCTGTTCTCAGAGCTGACAAAGTATTGACCAGTCATAACACTGAGTAGGTATCCATATGCCAGGTGTGAAGGTGAGACCCACTAACCTCTCCAACCAGCATCTCAAAGATGAGGACCCCCAGACCCCACCAGTCCACAGCACGMGTGTACGACGTCTCCGTCAGAACCTCGGGGGCCAGGAACTCTGGCGTGCCACAGAACGTACTGGTGCGGTCCCTGAACCCCATTCCTGCCAGAATACACATAACCATGACACATGTTTAGTACAGAAACTTTACACCCAGACATGTAAATTGTTATTATATATATTTTTGGGTACTTTCTTTTTTTTTTACCCCTTTTTCTCCCCAATTTCGTGATATCCAATTGGTAGTTACATTCTTGTCCCATCGCTGCAAATCCCGTACGGACTCGGAAGAGGCGAAGGTCAAGAGCCATGCGTCCCCCGAAACACGGCCCCGCCAAGCTGCACTGCTTCTTGACACACTAACCTCTTAACCCGGAAGCCAGCCGCACCTGTACGGTACAGCTGGCAACCGAAGTCAGCGTGCATGCGCCCGGCCACCACAAGGAGCCGCTAGAGCGCAATGGGACAAGGACATCCCTCCGGCAAAACCCTCCCCTAACCCGGACGACGCTGGGCCAATTGTGCGCCGCCTCATGGGTCTCCCGGTCGAGACACAGCCCGGGATCGAACCCGGATCTGTAGTGAGGCCTCTAGCGCTGCAGTGCCTTAGACTGCTGCGCCACTCGGGAGCCACCAGGCATGTACGTTTGACACCAACATAAGGTTCAGATCAGCAGAGACCTTAGATAGAGTTTTAAGGTTTTGACTGAGTCAGATGTAGGTTATTATACATTCATTTTACATTCAATGGTGTTGGAAAAGTGACATTAAGTTGAGGTTGTGTTTGTCCCACTTACCCTCTTTGCAAAGGCCAAAGTCAGCGATTTTTACATAGCCCTCAGTGTCCAATAGCAGATTGTCAAGCTTCAGATCTCTGAAAGTGAAACAAAATCATGAGAATCACCATCAATATATGTTATATCAGAGCATATATTCACCCAGTGAATGGAAATATGCTTACCTGTACACAATCTCATGTTCATGTAAAAACTGTAATCCCAATACGACACAAGCTGCATAAAATCTACCAAAGACAAAAAAATACAGATAAACAGTTGGAGTCAGCAAAGAATCAGAGAAATCAGGAGAGAATCCACTTTATAATATATCAACTTTTATAATATGATGTAGGGTACAAGTGAATACATGACACTGGATATGTGGCTGGGCACTTAAGACACTAGTTCAAAGCCAATTGCGCCAGCATTATTGGTGAGGGGGCCCCTGAAAATAATCTCAGTGCAGCAGCAAAACTTCAGTGTGAGCAAGTGAGTCTTTAACCCCCCCCCCCCCCAAAAATGCAAGTCAAGTCATTTTACAAATGCAAGTCATGATTATATGGGTTGCTTTGCATAATATTTGTATATTGAGTAAGGCACACTGTAGCAAAAAACGTCTGCAAAAGGAAAATGAAAATCAGTGTTCTTATTGGACAAATCCAGGTAGTTCCTCCCTGTTTCGCTCTGCATCAAAAAGTTGTCTGTCTAATGAACAGGGCGGCAGGTAGCCAAGTGGTTAAGAGCGTCGGGCCAGTAACCAAAAGGTAAAAAAAGGTAAACAATCTGACAATGTGCCCTTGAGCAAGGCACTGAACCCTAATTCCTCCTGTAAGTCACTCTGAAAAAGAGCATCTGCTAAATGACTAAAATGTAAATGAACAGGACCCTGGTGTCACTCACATGGCCCTGGGCTCGGAGAAGACGTCAGCGTGGATGTGCATCATCAGGTCTCCCCCGGCTGCGTACTCCATGACGAAGCACACGTGCTCCTGCGTCTGGAAGCAGGCGAAGAGGTTGACGAGGAACGGATGGCGCACGCTGTTCACCGTCTCAAAGATACGTTTCTCACACATCAGACTAGGGGGGGGAAGACAGAGAAACAAAGATGTAAGCCCCTGATACCTGAGCAAGGCTCTTCTTAGATTACAAAAGGAATTCAATGCTACTCAAATCCCATGTGTAAATCAATTCCTGAAATGAAAATGCATAATATACAATAAGTCGTTTACCAGACACTTTTATCCAAACGCGACCTACAGTCATGCGTGCACACATTTGTTACGTATAGGTGCCACATGGAATCGAACGCACTATCCTGGCGTTGAAAGAGCCATGCTCTACCAACTGAGCTACAGAGGACCAGAAAATAAATCAGCCCAAACTCTTGGTCAGAAAGCTAAGCTAGTATCTTATTCCCCAGGTGAAAAAAAACAAACGGTTATAGGAGCAATATGTAGACATCACTCTGCCATTACATGGTTGCTAAAATTCTAAAATGTTTGCCTAATTTCAGTTTAGGTGACAAAACAAGCAAAGAATAATTATATAATCATTATATATTTTTAATAACCAAAAATATCATACTTCCGGCTGTTTGAAGCTGATATACAATTTACTACAGCAGTCAATTTGTGTTACTAACCCCCAAAGGGCCTAAAAATAAATCTGTCAGTTTGCATCAGAGAAAATGTCTTCCAACTCAGTCTCTAGAAACATTTGATGGATTTTCCAGGAATATATTTGTGAGGACACATTGAATTTCTGTCATTCTTTGAAGGCTGTTAGAAAATACATTAGGGTCCTGTATGTAACACAAGGAAACTGACTATCCATTAAAAAAACACACAAAAAGAACACAAAAATCACGCAATGCCTTTATGAGCCTTCAACTTTACATTTATACCTACTCTTCATTGACAGACAAAACCGTACTTTAACCCTGTTGATTACTACTGATAACTATATTACTACTAATCACACTGTCAAGAGTATGTCATAGTATTTTCGGCTGTTTGAAGGTGATGTACAAAACCGAAAGCCGTAGTCAACTCTGAACTGAATAACACGGTTGAACAAAGGTAAGCTGTTACGCTCAGCAAACAAACAGTTAAAAAGGCATCAGTATCAGCCCTAATTGGTTTAAGTGCTCAGGTTGAGCCCCTTACCTGTCCACCTCGTCACGAGCCACAATGTCTCCTTTCTTCAGGGCTTTGATGGCAAACATCTCTCCCGTGCTTTTATACTCGGCTAACAATACCTGTGTGGAGTGAGGGAAGAGAGAAGACATTTTAGGTAAGCTAGGTTGTTTTTTTCAGAAACAGCTCATTTCTCTAGAAGGGCTGTATAAAGGATCGAGAAATGGGTTGGGTGTGTACTATGTACCTTTCCGAAATGACCACGACCAAGGACTGCAACACATTTGAAGTCTTTGAGACTAAACTGAAATTGCTCTTCTTCCCTGGAAATGGAGGTAGATATCACATTACATGGAAAAATACAAACTATTGCTTTCAACAAGCCCCCAAAGAAATCATGCACATTCTCATGGAAGCTGGGCAAAACACACTGCCCCAATAGATGAACTGTAACCAACCAAACCGATTAAAAGCAAGTCATGCATGCATCCGAGTTTCTCCCCAAACAGCATTGGAGTCGCAGATATTCAGCCTATTTGAGAGGACCAGTTTTAGGAGAGGCACAGAATCGCTGATCTTGATCACATAGTGAGTAGTTATTTGGGACGCAAGGTGATTTGTAGATGGGTGATTCTGCGCAGTCCAACTGCAACGTAGTCGTTCTCCCAAACATGCACGTTGTTAAGTGAGCCCTACCTTATCTCTGTGTCATTCTGTATGGCTGTGAGCTCCAGGTCTGGAGGCTGGATCTCCGGCTCTACTACATTGTCTCGTCTGTCAAGGTCCGACGACTTCACCGCTATGCTGTTCCTCTTGTTCAAGAAGTCAAACGATGCCAGTGCATCCTGCAAAGGTAGAACACACTTCTTAGGAGGATGGGGCAGTGGGGTTGTGTTCAGTATGGCAAACTGTAGTAAAATGTTTTGGGACGGAAAATGTTCAGGTTCAGTACATCCCCCGTTTAGCGTTTGTGTTGTTATTTTACTGAACACGACTCAGGTTTCCATTGACAGTTGTTTCATGTTTTAATTCACTTGAACTGGGATGTCCATTACCATATATGACTACGTGTCACTACTTCCTCCAAATCGGGCATCTCCATGGTAACCCCATGTCCGTACCTGTACTTCCTCCTTGTCRGGTAGTTTGTTGTCCTGTGCCAGTGGTTCTCTGATGCCAGCGGGTAAAGGGTAGTGCTTGGGTCCCGAGGTGGGCTCTTTGTCAAAGTCCAGCTTGGTCACCAACGGGTCACTAATGTCACTGGAAGGGAAGGTGCCACATCTTAATTACAGAGGAATACAGTGCCTTCCAAAATTATTCAGACACCTTCACATAGTGGGATTAAAATGTATTTGTCATTTTTTGTCAACAAATAACACAAAATACTTGAATGTAAAATTGGAAGAAATTTTAAATAGTCATTGCATAAGTATTTGGCTCCCTGAGCCAATACATGTTAGAACCACATTTAACATCGATTACAGCTGTGAGTCTTCTTGGGTAAGTCTATAAGAGCTTTGCACACCTAGATTGTGCAATATTTGCCCATAATTTTTATCAAAATAGATTTTCAAGCAGATGTAAGTCAAAACTGTAACTTGTCCACTCAGGAACATTCACAGTCTTCTTGGTAAGCAACTCCTGTGTAGATTTGGCCTTGTGTTGTAGGTTCTGCTGAAAGATGAATTCCTCCCCGAGTCTCTGGAATAAAGCAGACTGAACAAGGTTTTCCTCTAGGATTTTGTCTGTGCTTAGCGCCATCCTGTTTCTTTTCATCCTTTCATCTTTTCAGTCTCCAGTATTTGCCAATATCAAGCATACCATGATGCAGCCACCACCAATGCTTGAWAATAGCAGTTACTCAGTGATGTGTTCTGTTTGCCCATAAATAAGGCTTTGCATTTAAGCCAAAAAGTGTATTCCTTTGCTGTGTTTTTGTTGCAGTATTACTTTAGTGGCTTATTGCATACAATACATGTTTTGGAATATTTTTATTGTGTATATTTGTATTCTTCTTTTCACTCTCTCATTTAGGTCATTATTGTGGAGTCACTACAATGTTGTTGATCCTACATTTTCTTCCGTCACAGCCATTTAACTCTGTATCTGTTTTAAAATCACCAATGGCCTCATGGTAACATCCCTGAGCAGTTTCATTCCTGTCCTGCGGCTCAGTTCAGAAGGATGACTGTATCTTTGATGTTTCTGGGTGGTTTAATACATAATCCACAGCATAATTATTATCTTGACCATGCTTAAGGAGATATTCAATATCTGATTTGTTATTGTTACCCATCTACCAATCACTGCCCTTCTTTATGAGTCTTTTGAAAAGCTCCCTTGTCTTTGTGGTTTAATCTTTGCTTGAAATGCAATACTTTTTACTTGTAGTCATTTACCAGACGCTCTTATCCAAAACGACTTACAGTGGTGAGTTAATATATTTTCATACTGGTCCCCCGTGGGAATTGAACCCACAACCCTGGCGTTGCAAACACCCTGCTCTGCCAACTGAGCCACACGAGTCAACCACAATTATTTCACACAGAATGAGTCCATGTATCTTATTATGTGATTTGTTAAGCCACATTTGACTCCTGAGCCAATTTTGGCTTGCCTAAACTAAGGAGCTGAATACTTATGCAACAACTATATTTAAGATGTGATAAAAAAAAAAACTTAAATAAATAAATATATTCCACTTTGACAAAGTATTTTGTGTAGATTGTAGACAAAAAAAATGACAATTAAATGCATTTTAATCCCACTTTGTAACAAAATGTGAAGAAATCCAAGGGGTCTGAATACTTTTACAAGGCATTGTATATGTCTGTATTCCACACTGTTTGCATGTGGGATAAAGACTTTAAGAAGGCATGTGACAGTGTGTGTGTGGCCCAGGTTGCCAAGTGCAGTCTGTTGGACCTATGTGCGTGTTTGTGTCTATGTGTGTGTGTGGGTGTGCATTCATGCCTGTTCTATATATACCTGGTGGGTGTTGGAGATCCCGGAAGACTGCTGGGCCCGATCTCAGGCACCTGTGGGCTGTAGGAGTTAGTGCTGACTGTAGGTATGGCCCTTCTGACCAGGCGGCCCCAGGTGGCGATGTTGATGTTCATCTGAGGAGCACGCAGGAACGTCTTCCCTGAGGAGGGAACGCAGGATAGGTAAGTGGCACACTAACCTCAACACCGGTCACAAAGCCGGACGGGGAACACTAATCATCACAACACCCCTACAGGGCATGACCTTATGACCCCGGGTAACCATGGAGATCATCACCTCACCACTATTTGATTACCTATATTTAGTGTAAAAGACCTAATTAAACCATCCAAAGTGGACAACGAAAACTTAAGACAACTGTATGATTTCTCAGAGTAACGTGAAATKAATGTATATTTTCCATAAAAACATATAAAGTTTCTCTCCGTTTGGGCCAAGGTTATTATAGTAAACTAAACCTTATCCTGATAAAAACGATTTAGTAATATAATATAAAATAATCAACAAACCTGTTTGAAAAACTAAAACTATACTGAAACTATTACCTTCGACTCCAAAACTAACAAAAATAAAAACCATTATGAATTATGTTGTGTTTTTTCCCCTCGGCTTTGGCCCAAAAATTCTAAAGGGGTTTCAAGCTAATGAATCTGGCAGGTAAATGTTGCCAGGAGATGGTGATGTTTCACTATCACTAGCTATCAAGGAAAAAAGAATCTGCTAGGTAGCTAACTTGATTCTTCTTACATGTACTACTAAAGTTAAAAAGCATTGGATTGGTGTAAACCCCTACTGGTGTAAACATGGGCGAGAGAGAGCTTCCTTCCGCCACATTTTTTGCACCAGTCCCTGTGTTAGTCCTTCTAAATCCAAGTCACATTGAGATTGAATTTATAATTTCAACCTAACCAATGACCTTGGCTACGTTCAGATGCCAAACACTCAAACATTGCAGATTGAAATGCCATGAAGAAAGCTGATGTGATTCCTTATTCTACATATCAAAAATGCATGTTTGTTCTACATAGGCTATTTCTATCGGAACGTTCCAAAACGTTGCGTTCTGCTGAGCGCACCCCTTATGTATACCCTACGAAAGTGACGTAACTTACCAGGAAGTAGCCTTGTAGTTTTTGAACTTTCGTATGCTTTTTGAATAGTTTTCAAAAAGCGCAAAAACACAGCCATTTTAATCACAATATCAAATCATTTCTGGGTAAGGACCTTAATTGTTTTCAATTAAAATGGTAAAAATAAGAAAAAAATTGCTTCTTTACAAAGAGCAACTTCTCAAGAATTTGCGCATATTGTCGCACATTATTCCAATCACAGAGTGTGGAAATATAAAGAAAACCACAAGAAAATCTTGGTTTTTGACTGCACTGAACCGTTAATAAAAGGCATCTGGCAGAAATTATTTTAGAAATGTTAGCAAATGTATTAAAAATAAGAAACAGCTGCGCCACTCGGGAGGCAAAAGGGTCTGAATACTTATGTATATAAGCGATCCGATTCTTATTTTTAATACATTTGCTAACATTTCTAAAATCAGTTTTTGCTTTGTCATTATGGGCTATTGTGTGTAGATTGTTGAGGAAATTGCTGTATTTAAACCATAGAAGAAGCCTGTAACGTAATAAAATGTGGAAAAAGTCAAGGGGTCTGAATACTTTCCAACGGCACTGTATATCTTAAAATGACCGTGTTTTCACAAATTATGATATAATCATCAAGCCCATTCAAAAGATTAGGGGACAGGAACCGGAAGTATGAAGACGTCACTTGCACATTGTATTACTGCCCCCTAGTTGGAAGAAGTGACATCCCAAAAAACTGTACAACACAAATGCTTCCTAGCCTCCCAGGCATGCTTTCTGTCCCTAACACTAAATAACATAAAAACGAAATATATTTTTTATACAACTTTAACTAAATAGAAACAAGCAAATCAGGTCTGAAAACGAACTAAAATGAAAACACAATTTAAAAGAAAAATTAAAAAAATGAATAGAATTAAAAACAAAAATATAATAATGTGTGGACTTCCTATTGAATATCAAACAAGATGTCTTATACTTTGGGCCCTATTATATATATATTTTTTCTTCAGACAACAATGATTTACCTTGCTGCTTTGAGAATATCTTTTTTTGTCTCTGCAGTTTGGGTCGCCTCTCAATGACAGGGTTGAAAAATGTGACCTGAACAAAAAGCAATAGTTAGGCCTACCAAGTAAACAGTCTTCATCATAGGAGGGTATCGATAACTGGGTCGTGTTCATTAGGGCAAGCAATGGAAAACATTTTAAACCGCTTGCACCGAAAACAAAGAGGAACATTTCTTAATTGTACAGGTCCAGAGGTAGTCCCTCCCTGTTTCAAGAAGAAGTCTGCTCTGAACACAACCCTGGTGTAGTGTCAAAGTGGGCTACCTCTGCAAACAGGGTTCCCTGGGGCTCCAGGTAGAGACACATGCCGTGACGCTGGTTGTCCAGGAAGTCCGCCAGTCGCAGGAACTTGACGGCACAAAGCGAGCGCCAGTCTCTCCAGTACACCGAGATCTCCAGCTCACGAGACTGCAGGTCAAACAACGCACAAAAGGTTAAGCACACACATATGCAAGCAGAGTTAAAACTCATGCGCCATTTTCATGGTGCAAATAGATCTGTGCAGACAAATACCATCAACCTCATTATAATGTGGCAGCGTGATTGAATTTAAACCTTTCTTCAACAATGTGCATTACTAGAAGGCGATTAGTTAACTCGTCTGGTGAACTGAGCAATGCATAAATAGTAGTCTCCGTAAAACACATTGTTGTTGAAAATACCCAAATTTAAATTGCGCTGCCAGATTAGGTTTTGCTATATTTCTCGCACAGATCTACGCTTTTTTGCATCAAGAAAATTTGCCCATAGTAGTTAGCAAGCACAATAAGTGAATAAACGCACACACTAGGGTATTTAAAAAAGGCAAAAGTATACCATCATTCACTAATCAAAAGAACACAAAAAGTATGTCTGTCTGTGTGTCATACCCTGTCTAGCTCCAGTGTAAACTTCTGATCCCATGACTGGTTACTGACAGGTCTCCAGCTGGTCTGTCCCACCACTGTGTTGTCCAACTTCAGCACAGCACTGATCTCATCTGGAGAGGAACACAAAGATGAAATACCATTTCCAGTCAAAAATCGACATATTACAGTATTGGTCAATACATACATTGTTCAAATGACATTACATTTCAATTAACATGGTGTTCTTTCTTTAGGATAAACTACATAGAGTGCTGCGGCTCTGTATATTTATAGTTTTTCTACAATCCATACTCTTTAAGCTGAGGGGATGATGGCAGGGGAAAATCAGTCACTGGACAGGTTTCAGGTTTCTCTAATGTGTTTTTTTTTGTCAAGTATGCATATAGCTGCGTCGGAAACGAGCCCTGGTCAGAAATAGTTCACTATATATGGAATAGGTTGCCATTTCAGAAGCAACAACACTGACTAAAAATATAAAACGCAACATACAACAATTTCAAAAACTCTACTGAGTTAGTTAATATAAGGAAATCAGTCCATTTAAATACATGTATTAGGCCCTAATCTATGGCTGTTGATTGTGGCCTGTGGAATGTTGTCCCACTCCTCTTCAATGACTCTGCGAATTTGCTAGATATTGGAGGGAACAGGAACACGCTGTCGTACACGTTGATCCAGAACATCCCAAACATCCTCAATGGGTGACATGTCTGGTGAGTATGTAGGCCATGGAAGAACTGGGACATTTTCAGCTTCCAGGAATTGTGTATGGGGCTCTGCATTATCATGCTGAAACATGAGATAAATGGCACGAGAATGGGCCTCAGGATCTCATCACGGTATCTCTGTGTATTGAAATTGCCATCGATAAGGTGCAATTGTGTTCGTTGTCCGTAGCTCATGTCTGTCCATACCATAACCCCACCATGGGGCACTCTGTTCACAACGTTCAGCAAACCGCTCACCCACTCAACGCCATACACGCTGTCTGCCATCTGCCCGGTACAGTTAAATCCGGGATTCATCCATTCAGAGCACACTTCTCCAGGTGCCAGTGGCCATTGACGGTGAGCATTTGCCCACTAAAGTTGGTTACGTCGCCGAACTGCAGTCAGGTGAAGACCCTGGTGAGAACGACGGGCATGCAGATGAGCTTCCCTGAGACAGTTTCATCAGCTGTCCCAGATGAAGAAGCCAGATGTGGAGGTCCTGGGCTGGCGTGGTTACACGTGGTCTGCGGTTGTGAACCTGGTTGGCCACACTGCCAAATTCTCTAAAATGGCATTGGAGGCGGCTTATGGTAGAGAAATGAACATTTAATTATCTGGCAACATTCCTGCATTCAGCATACCAATTGCCTCCTCCCTAAAAACTTGAGGCATCTGTGGCATTGTGTTGTGTGACAAAACTGGACATTTTCAAGAGTGGCCTTTCATTGTCCACAGCACAATGTACACCTGTGTAATGATTATGCTGTTTAATCAGCTTCTTCATATGCCACACCTGTCAGGTGGATTGATTGTCTTGGCAAAGGAGAAATGCTCACTAACAGGGATGTAAACATATTTATTCACAACATTTTAGAGAAATAGGCTTTTTGTGCGTATGGAACATTTAGGAGAGCTTTTATTTCAGCTCATGAAACATGAGACCAACACTTTGCATTTTTTGTTCAGTATATGTATAAATATTGTAACATTGTAAATCCCTGGATTTCAGATGGTGATAAAAAAACACATAAATTGAGTCACTTATTGATCGAGGGCTGATAGTAGGAGAGACTGCTGGTGTTCGGAGACTCACAAGAGAGATCTTCACTCTTGGAGAGGTTCCGTGCACTGGCGCCTCGGTTGCGGTTCCCCCGGCTCATGAAGGAGGAGCGGGTCTCGCTGGGGCTCCAGCCAGGCAGTGGCACGGAACCGGCTTTTGAACGACCTGGAACGTTCTCAAGCAGGTCCTGGCAGCCCATGAGTCTGACGTCTAATGTGCCTGGGGAAGACGAGAGATTTGGAGAGGATGGGCAAAACACAGTACTACAGAAATACTGACCGAGACCTACCAATTTATGGTCATTTTTATGAGTACCACTTCAGCGAGGCAGCGGCACCCATGACGGCGTGCGTGCGACACCCACACTGCTCAAATCATAGGCAAACACACCTTTTTTAACCCGATAATGATGTTAGCAGACTGCCTCAGTAGAAATGGTAGACTATAGACTTATGGGTACTTGGTAATTGGCTGCTTTTCAGTAGCTAACTAGAAACACGTTTAAATGGACAAACAGGGCTCTGCCTAGGATTTTTTAACAAGGTGGTGCTGATGTAGGCCTAAGGTTAGGTAAAGGAAAGGTCCGGAGGGGGTTAGTCAACCCTTAAATTATATCAAACAATTTAGCCAACACAGAAGTCTTGTGTTTGAGCCTAAATTAAATTGAGGTGGTATCAATGACACTCACATTTTTTGGGGGTTACATTTCAGGGAAATTATTATTCTAATGGCTAGGTGTCTTTATGTGGATAGTCTAGTGAAAATGTAAACTGGCTGCTGAAATTGTGTTTGGGGAGAAAATTACTGGATGCAATGTAGTCGTCTAACAGTAGGCTATTTGGAATATGAAACAACTGGACTAGGCCTATATGAGATCCATCTCTGACCTCATCCATCAAGTTAGGTCTGACTACTAGGCTGCCATTCATTCAACATGCCTCGTCATCATTGGTGAACTGACTACTATCACATCGTTAGCAGCCTACTGTTGACATCAAACTACATCTAGAGGACAGATTAAGAATGGATTAATTAACATAGGCCTACTAATCTTTAAAACAGCCTAACATAACTTTCTGTGAAGGATGGTATTAGTGGAACAGCTCTCTCTGCCATGTTGGTTTCATCTACGCAGCAATGCGCACTGAACTTCCTCACCATCGCGCGTTTCCTTGCTCGCCAAGGCGCTTGCGCCTACTACAGTTGAGGCGATCAAAGGATGTGCGGGCAAGAAAGTGTCCTTGCTTAGTTGACTAAACATCGCTGTAGCTAACTACCTTCATTGTAATGACACCTTAGCTAAGGAGCGAACTATGAAATAATAGTGGTTATGTGCTTGACAATCGCATACAACTTTGGAAAATGTATTTGGCAAACAGTTTGTTGTCCACTTTCCCTACCCCCTTTTTCCTCACACATCAGTGGTATCAACGGACGAAGTAGAGAGCTGCCAACCAGCTCAAGGGAGGAAAATAGTTCCAGAGATAGAAGAGGAATGAAACTAACTTGACCAGACCCAGCTGCTATTGCATTAATGTCTATGGGAGAGCCACCCCCTTAAGTAAACAGGCACATATTATTTTTCCAACAATAAACACCCTGAGTGAACTATCTTCATTTATCCACCATCGTTGATAGGACAACAACTACGGGGGTTGGTCCGGAGTGGAGAGCTAGAGATGTTTTCTCCTGTTCCCAAGTCAAGTCCTCTGATTGGCTCAGCGCCAACTTCAAAACCACAACGTGCCAACTAGAAGCCTATTTTTGCCGATTTTAGGGTCGTTTTTCGTACCAGCGTGCTTTGACCTCAAATTGCGTATCATGGTACGCAAAATGCGTGCAGGTTGGCAGGTCTGCTGTCTTGATATATTGGTAACGGCATACTTTTTTAAAGACAGAAATCCAGATGCCAGTATGTAAAACGCTTGAACTTGAACAACTCAAGTTTTTTGCACAAATCTTCCATTGACATTAATACATGATCAACACTATCGTCAAATTAAGCACGCATATCCCAAGTTAACATTCAGCCCTAAATTCAGAGAGGTTTACAGCTTGAAAATGGTAACCACTGCTGTGGGATATCGGCCCGTTACCTGTGAGCGCGGCGGGCTTGGCCACGGTACTGTACTGGTTCTGGGTGGAGATGATGCTGGAGCGCGGGCTGAGGGTGGGCGAGGCCATAAGGGACAGCTCCTCCACTATGCTGCTGCTGCGAGGGTGGTTTTTGGGCAGCTCGCTCAGCCTCTCCTCCAGGGAGTACTTGAGCAGGTCCAGCTTCTGACTGGACTCGTTGAAGCGGGCCTGGGCCTGGGGAGAACGGCAAGGTCAAAGGTAAAAACAGGATAATCTTCAGTAGGCACAAAATGGGTGAAAGCTCTGAAACGGTGCAGGTACACTTTTTTTCAGTAAAAAAATGTGTTTGCTCCCATACTTGTTTTTACAGAGCATGATCCAGGAAAAACACATTAACAAACAGAAAATGTATTTTTAATCCTTGAGTTCATCCCAGCCATTTAAAAGTGTTTGCTCCCATTTTGGGTATACGTTTGTTGAGCAGTGAGTTGTCTAACAGTTTAGCAATAGCTTTAGAATACCTTTTTTGGTCTAATTGTTCTTGGGGTCAGGGTAGGAGTGTTGACCTAGGATCAGTTTAGCCTTTAAGATCATAATTATATAGACGGGGGGGGGGGGGGGGATCCTAGATCAGCACTCTTACTCAAGTATGGCTTTGGCCTGTACCTCTGAGTGTGCCCTCTTCTCTGTGACCTTGCCAGAGCCCAGGAGCTTCATGACATTCTTGGCACCCTCGGCCACGGCTGACTCTATCCTGGCGTGGTGACACAGCTCCTCCACCCGTAGGTCCAACGGGCTGATGATGGGCTTGGCTGGAGAAAGAGGACCTTGTTAGTCTATCAGCACATTTTCGGCGATCCATTTCAGCAGAATCGCTCATCTTGATCACATAATGAATAGTTCTTTCGGATGGAAGGTCATTTGTAGATCTGCAATTCTGCCTAGTTCGACTGCAATGTAGTCGTTCTCAAATACACACTGTGTGTGTGTCCATATGCGTCAAAGGGGATTACACAGGACAGGAGAGGCCACGGACTCAATGAGTCACAGGCAGGTGTGTGTGTGTGTGTGTGTGTGTGTGTGTGTGTGTGTGTGTGTGTGTGTGTCTCTCACCCATGACGTCGTTGTTGTCAAAGCTCAACTCGCTGGCCTGGCTGCCTTTGAGGATCTGCATCCTGATGAACTCGATCTTTGTTTTGCTGTCCTGGAGCATCTGTTGAGCAGTCGCTAACAATTTCCGGTCCTGTTAGAAAAATTTAAACACACACTATCACTAATAGGTATACACATCTAGCATACAGGCTAACAGTCCACATCTAGCATATAGGGTAACTGTACAGTGTGATGTTCAATAGTATCTGATTCAAACAGCTTTATGGGAAAACATGAAAAAAATAACAACACACCTGACCTAAATTCCACATCTACAAAAGTAACCCATTTCTCTTCAAATCACGACCTTAATTGGAGCAACATTTTTCACAGTGCGGATGGAAAAAGTTATTCACTACAGATTAAAGTAGAATGTCATTGTGTTATCAGTGACCTTCGAAGCATGCACACACTGGTCCGTGGAGTAAACTAGTCAACTCCACCCAGAATTCCTCTGGCGGCGGCGCATGCTATGCCGGTGTAGCGGGCAGGAAAGGCTTCCGTCTGACAGGCATTTCCTGGCTGACATCAGGCACTGCTATTTCCCACAGGATGGTGCCAATCTCTACAAGCGCTCCGGCAGGGGACCACTGACCGGGGGTCGCCAACATTCCACACCTTATTATACAGCGGTTAGCTCACACAGGGTCAGCTATGGCTGATTTCAGCACTGGGGTCGCCAAAATTCTAAACTTTAGGGATTTGGAACTTTGATGGGGGTGAGGGCCACAACAAAAACATCTCAAATCATCATGAGGGGCCGCAGTGGCTCGCGGGTCTGCGTACCCACATCCATACCCACACAAACAGTCAGAGCCTGCCCTTTTGAGGGCCCTAATTGAAAGTAAAGTTTTAAAGTTAATTTCCTGCAATTCTACACATTTTGCCATGGACATAGAGAAAATGTTGCAGTTTTAAAGCAAGTTTGGTGCAATTCTACACATTTTTCCATGTGGCGGAGAGAGGATTTTGCAATTGTATAACTMATTTCCTGTAATTCTGACATATGTTAGATAGCTGGCTAGACTAACTTAGCGATCAAAAATGTTTTAACTGACATGGGCCAACTGAGTGACTGTCAGTGACGCATAACCAGAGAAACTGCTGATGCACAACCAAATTTCAAAAAATGCACCTTGTGTATTGTACTATTCTAAATCTCTCAACTGTAAGTTGAGACTCGGACTGAGTACTTATTTTTTTATACAATGTTTTGGGGTGAAATTGATCGGCGGGCCTACAAAAGGGGGTGGCCAGCGGGCCCAGTGGCATCATTGGACCTGGGCTTCCAGGTCTAATATGAGTTTCCATAACCACACAACACTTGCGCTTTGCAGTATAAAAATATATACTGACATTTTAATGATAAAAAAAAAAATCTATATACTGCGCTAGGCAGTAGGCACTGCAAGAAGCCCCTGGAGTGACGTAGTGCCTGTTGTGACTGGTCGAGATTCCCAATGCACTGGACCGCTCACATCCCTTGACCCCTTTTCCCAATCCTACAGCACCGGTTAGATGTCACTGTCATCACTCAGCAAAACGCGTGTCACTCAGTCAGAGTCTGGATATTCTGAACTACTTCCGAAACAGTGGCAAAAAAAAGGTTTGGGCAGCAGTGAATGAGGTCGAGAGGGCAGAACAACCAGAAAGTCAACGTACAGCAGCAGAGTTAGCCACGGGTTTGTGCAGGGTTGGTGGTAACTAACTAGGTAGTCTCCCTCAGCATAAGGGTTGGCTACATAAATAAATATATGTGAGGGAGAGACAGAGAGAATACAAAGCATTATGTTTGGAGCAAACACAACACGTCACTGAGCACCACTCTTTATATTTTTAAGAATGTTGGTGGCTGCATCATGATATTTTATTTTTTAGGTTAAAAAGAAACCAAATAGAGCTAAGCACAGGCAGTCTGCATTCCAACAGATACTGGGAGACTAATTCACCTTTCAGCAAGAGAATAACCTAAAACACATTCCTGGGTGGCCTAGTTACAGTTTTGACTAAAATTGGCTTGAAAATCTATGGCAAGATTTGAAAAAAATGTCTAGCAATGATGAACAATCAACTTGACAGAAATTGACAATTTGAGGATAAATGAGCAAATATTGTACAATCCAGGTGTGCAAAGTTCTGAGAGTCTTACCCAGGAAGACTCGCAGCTGTAATCGCTGCCAAAGGTGATTCTAACATGTATTGACTCAGGGGGGTTGAATACTTATCTAAATCAAGATAGTGTTATATTTTCCATTAATACAAAAAATATATAATTTCTTCCACTTTGACATATTTGGTGTACATCGTTGACAAAAAAAATGACAATTAAATCCCACTTTGTAACATAACAAAATGTGGAAAAAGTCAAGGGGTGTGAATACATTCTAAAAGGCACTGTATCTGGCATTACACTCTGAACTCTGATATTATATTTGTAGGACGTGTTGGGATGCATTCTGTGCTCAGTCATTCATTTCAAGAGAGGAAGTAGTGATTACACAGGGAAACAATCTGTTCGCGCCTCTCTTTTATAGCTCAATGGGAGATACACTCTTCGTCAGACCTCCACACCCCAAAGTTTTTCTGTTTACAGACCTACACAATGGCCTATTTTGGGATCAAAATGGCTAACATCGCTGAAAAGTGACGAGTTTGCATTCCTGCATATTTACAATGGTGGCAACTGAGCTCAACATTTTGAATAATGGCTTTTGTGGTCTCTTAAGCTTTGGAAAAACCCTACCTGATTATTTACAAGAATGGTCAAGTGAACAAGAGACTGCAGGGAGGGACTAGCTGCACTTGACCAATAAGACACACTCATAAAAAAWAWAAAAAATTGAGAGCCCTAATGAACATGTCCCCTGAGTTCACTACTGAAAATGACTTTGTGAAAGTCAAAAGGTTAGAGGTCGTACCTTGGAGGAGCCATTGGAGTACATCTGGATCATGTTCTCCGCCCCCTGCTTGACCTTTAGCTCAATGTCGTTCTGCTTCTTCAGGGCGGCCAGGCGGCTGCTGCTGGTGCACATCCTTATCTCACTGGCAGGGGTGTCCGGGGTCAAAGGGCACTCTAAAAACAAGGTAGAAGATCAGAAGGGAAGATATGAAGCTGGGCTATTAAAACTTTAAAAAGTGATTCTCTGATACTTTTGTATACTTTTAGCAAGGGATGCACGACATATCGGTGAACATATCGGAGTTAGACGATATTAGCTAAAAATGCCAACATCGGTATCGGCCCGGTGTCTTGTTTAATGCCGATGTGAAAAACCAATGTCAAAGCTGACGTGCATACCTATATAACGTAGTTACATGAAGTAATGACGCCACGTAAAATGTTGCGCTACACGTGCAACACAGCATTCCTAACCTAGCCCACAATGTCTGCAGTGTGGATCAAACAGTCAACAAGTTGAGCAGTCATTTGAAAGAATAAGAAACTTTCAGATAATGGAATTCATTGCCCTTGACAATCAACCGTTCTCTGTCGTGGGTGTGGTTGGCTTTCGCGACTGGTCGAGCACCGGTACACACTAACGTTACCAAGTGCGCTATCGTTCAGATGTTGCCCTACCAGAGTTACACAGTAATAGAGTCACTGCTATTAGCTTCACGACATACTATGGAACGCCGTTTGGGTCTTTGCGTGTCAAAAAAGATACACGTCAAATAACACTATTTGACATGTTAAATAAGCTTTTAATTTGACATGTCAAATAACACAGTTCTATGAGAATGTTGTGTGTTCTGAATTTGCACGTGCAAGCCACGTGCCACCACTACTATCAGTAGCACTGTCAAAGCGGTACAAAAAAGTCTGCAAACAAGCAAACACCGTCCACAAACGATGTGTTTACAATACCGCGTTGGTAATAAAGCATTATTTGTTCGACCGCAACTTCTGGGGTAGCTAGCTAGCTTTAGCTTGGTCCCTAGCTAGCACCAATACAACCAGCCTGAAAACAATGACCAGTAGAAACTAGAGTCATTTTCATTATTCTTAGCAATGATTTAGGAATCCTTGTGAGTAAGTATTAGCTAGGTAGCCACTTGTTGTTCCCCTATTGAAATTGAACTTCAGTTCATGAAAATAAATAGCTAGCCAGCTACTTAACCCTGTTGCCCGAAGCCAATGTTATAAGTAGCCAGCTAGCTTCATCTGACTAGTGATGCTCGACCTAACCCGGGTCATAGATGGTCCGACCACCATTAATCAAATAAGAACTGTCTTATAAATTAGGGTTATTTTAGATGACACCGAGATATATAGTTAGCTAGCTAACGATAGCTACTGAAACGGATGATGTCGTTTTGCTATGTTTTTGGGGAAGAACATTGATTGCATCCATGAGCTATCTAGCTTTATTTTATGACCAGCACTGTAGGTGCGCGAGACCACTTACCAGCATACATATCGATGAATCGTTGTGACATATGAAATACGAGTGATAGTGTAATCAACGCGTAATAACGGCATTTTTTTTTTTTAACGCATTAATTTATTATGTGATGTGCAGTCATATTCAGGTCCTGATTGGTCAACAAGCTTATTTGACACGTCAAATAGTGGCAAAGACCCAAACGGCGTTCCATAGAAATCATGGTTGAGAATGAAACGACAGAACAAATGAACAACAAAACAGCACAGCAAGTAAGTGAAAGAAATAGGTTTTGATTATGTTTTACTGGTAATGGGGACATACTTAAATGCCAACAAAATAACTTTTTGGTCAGTGTGGTGTGTAACCTTTATTTAACTAGGCAAGTCTGTTAAGAACAAATTCTCATTTACAATGATGGCCTACCCCGGCCAAACCCGGACGACGCTGGGCCAATTGTGCACTGCCCTATGGGACTCCCAATCACGGCCGGATGTGATACAGCCTGGATTCGAACCAGGGACTGTAGTGACGCCTCTTGCACTGAGAAGCAGTGCCTTAGACCGCTGCCTCTGTGTGTGTGTTAACTATTTAACTGTACTAGAATGCTTAAAAGGCCACAACATTTTTTTATATCAGTTATCGGTATCAGGTTTTTTGGCAAGGAAAATATTGGATATCGGTGATCACTCCTTTTAGCCAGTAATTCTGAAAATAGTGGTAACGAGCCAAAAGTGGTCCCCGAAAATGGCGTGACTTGACTTTAACATTAATCTCAAGACTGTTATTTATCTAATTAACTATGTTTAGTTGTTACCCTATTAAATTAATCATGTAACAATTAACTCATTAGGATCTGGGGCACCTTGAGAGCGTTCTTTAAAGAGTTACCATCTCCCGAATTAAACTCTAAAAAAGGTCTTTACCTATCACATCTATAAACTGTCAACWTATTAATCACACCTCGTATCATATCATCATTCTGAACCGTCATAACCTTGCATCTGCAAAAACCTGAGCCTTACTTATGATTCAGTACTACACAAATTCGTTTATTTATTTACGAGCTAATTAAATGGGTACACAGGATAAACATACACACTGCACCGATTATTGACTGGAGACGTAATATGCTGAAAACAGGTCCCTAGCGGAATGACAACAGCATGGATGCTTGTTAAAGAAGAGATGGAGAGGGAGAGAGAGGAACAGAGACACTTTGCCAACATTGCCACATTCAGAAACTACTTTCACCTACAATAACCATATACTTTGCACACAAACCACCGCCCGCTTAGAGCAAGAAATCATGAATGTATTTACGTGAAATGCCTTTGTTCGCCAGGGATCTCTCGGTGACCGGGGCAGCCTTGGAAAGGGGGTTGGGCCTTTTTGAGGCACGTTTGTAAGGATCCGATTGTCTGAAATGGTTCTAACAACTCTTCTACTGTTGTCCTTCCTCGTAGTTGTCCGGTATCCAGTGACTTGTCGTGTATTCCTGAACAGAGTTGATTTTCCTTCCAGTCACTCTTGAAGATGCTTCTTTGTAGATAGGCTAGACAGCCGTATCGATGTTTCCCCGATGGGTTGATGAGAGTAGCGTAATACGATGGTTTGAGCAGAGTAACAGGATGGTCCTACTAAAATTCGATTTAGAAGATAACTTACTTAAGACAGCTAATCAGCCGTACCAGTGATTGTACGGGAGGTGAGTTTATAGTCTCCACCTCGTGTTGCGATTTAAAGTTCAAACCATTTTAAACGCGCAGCTGCAGCTTCACGCTTTTCTGGTCCAATGTGCTTTTTTCTTAACCCATCATTTATACAGTTTGCTCGAGAGTGGCGTTCCGGCAGGCTGGCACGCTCCCTGATCACACTCAGGGGCGGTGATTACTCACTGTGCAAAGTCATGGAAAACAACTATCTCTTATAACTTCTCAAATCACATCCCTCTCTTAACAAAAACACGTTCATAATGTTTTATTTTACATGCACAACGCATCGTAAAATATATGCAGTGGGTATACTTTCCAAGTTACAGTATTTACTTCATTTTTTTTTTATGACGTCMCAAAATAAACAAAATTACATTAGTGTTCTATAGATCGCCTCTGACCATTCCCCACGTTCTATGTTAGAAATATTGTTCCAGTATTTGCTTTTAAACGTGTTAAGAGTTTCAGCGGGAAAAAGGTCTGTTGAGACATAGCACATTCCTTTGGTGAATTTGGAGAGCGCAGGCCTGGATCTTCTCCCTTGATTTACAACAAGACATGAGTTGTTAATCCCCACTAGTTCTTTCCTTCCCCCTCTACAGGTGAGAGGGGGTCTGATTTAAGTTATTAATTGCAAAACTGAATCGGACCAATTTAGAAACTCGTGGTCAGTCATGACACTATGCGCAGGTACTGTATGTGCACCACATCATTGCTCTCTCTCTCTCGCTCTGCTGTGTGTGAATCTTAATAGCTGTCACTCAAATGGTGAGGGGGTGAAGCTCATTGGCTGGAACTCTAATTGCTAGGGAGCTGGACCCACGTGGGGGAAAATATAGGGAACATTGCGCTGCACAGCTTCCAGAAAAACAGTCGCTTTCAAGCTAGGGATTTCAATTTGTGTAAAAACAGAAGGCCTGTTGGTATGAAAACTATTGGAGATAAATTCTTGTTTTTATACTTTCAGGTGATGGGCCTGATTGGTGTCACTTTTGCTCCAGCTAACAAACAATAATCAACTAATCATGAAATCAATTAGTTTAATCAGCTGCGTTTTCTAAGGATGGGGGAAAAAGTGACACCACTCCGGCCCCCAACGACTGGAGTTGCCCACCCCTAATATGAGGAAGTGACAAAATGCAGTTTAATCAGCTGCGTTTTCTAAGGATGGGGGAAAAAAGTGACACCACTCCGGCCCCCAACGACTGGAGTTGCCCACCCCTAATATGAGGAAGTGACAAAATGCCTTAAAGCATTGGGATTTGTTTCGAACTGTACAGAAGTTAGGGGAACCCGCCGTGGCAGTCTCCGTAGTAAAACAAGATTGAACTTGCTGAAAACTACATGTGACGGTACTGTACATGCAAATACGACATGCCTGTTTATGGTATRACTGAGAGGCCCTTTTTGCTCAATGCCCCCGATGTCGCTCATGGTGTTTCGCCACAGTTGTGAGAGCAGTTAAAGTCGGGGTCTGTTCATTAGGCACAAAACAGAAGAAAATTGCTACGGAAAATGAAGCGTTTCGTGCTGGACGACTTCAGGTAGTCCCTCCGTGTTTTTGTCAGTGTTTTGCTACGGTGAACCCAAATTAACACCACCCAGGAGCTCCATGCTCTCCTCCTGCCCAAGGAGCTGTTGGGTCTCCAGCTGTGTGCAACCCACTCACTCACAAAAACAAAAGTGTATAATTTCAGTCAAGCTGCGGTGCTGAGGCATGAGCTCACTGCTTTTCGTGCCTGGGCTCGAATGGCTGCTGAGCGGAACACCTCCTCTATACCCCGAAGAGAGCCGAGTGAACACTCACTTCATCACACACGTGGGGAAAAAACCTGCCCGACTGGCTTTTCTTGGCTCTTACTGTTGGCTCGTGACAGTTTGAGGGCTAAATTTCATATTTCTGGTAAAATAAAAAATGAGCAATAACAGGTCCAATTAAAAGCTTAGAAAGTGGAATTGACTTGACCCCATAGCATCACATCCCCCCTGCAACGCTACATTGAAATGGCACCACAGCTGACAAGCTCTARGCCTATACCCAGTCAACAGCACTAACCAGTTAGCATTCAATTATCACACAACACCTTAATGAGAAACGCATCCTGTTAAACATTGGGGTCTCTGCAGAATCTTTAAAACGCCTCAGGGGTCGCAGATTCATTCAAACACAGCCTAATGATTCATTTAATCATCCATTAAGCTGGCAGTGAATCTCTGTGGTTGCTTTAAATAGGGGAGATGAAAGAAGAGTACATCAGGTTGCTCTAGGCAACACCAGACATAAAGTCTGACGCAAATGAGAATGATTACGAGGTTCCTCAGACAATGTGACTGAACTGTGTTCAGCATCAGATAGACGGAATGTCAGCAGATGCAAATATAGATGGTGGATACTCAGCCATGTTGTGTGTGTGTGTGTGTGTGTGTGTATAGAATGTATTGCAGTCACCATTGCAGTCCAGACTGACATTTGATCATCTGTGTGTGCGCGCATCTCGTGTGCATCTGAGTGTGTATCCACGCGTGTGCCTGTGAACCAGGGCTTCCCTCCAGAGGAGTGGGGTTTGGTCGAGGGTCAGGACCAGTCAACGGCCTCCTCCTCTCCACAGCCCACGCTGGGCCGGCCGACAAGTGCTGAGTCACTGAATAGCAAGCAGGGTGATGTCMCTCCTGGAGCGCTGACAGGGGAACACTCCCCAAGACAAATGCCTGATCCCAGGTCAGCCACAGATAGGGGAGCCCYCGACATACACTATATATACACAAAAGTATGTGGACACCCCTTCAAATTAGCGGATTCGGCGATTTCAGCCACACCTGTTGCTGACAGGTGTATAAAATTGAGCATACAGCCATGCAATCTCCATAGACAAACACTGACAGTAGAATGGCCTTACTGAAGAGCTCAGTGACTTTCAACGTGGCACCGTCATAGGATGCCACCTTTCCAACAAATCAGTTCATCAAATTTCTGCCCTGCTAGAGCTGCCACGGTCAACTGTAAGTGCTGTTATTGTGAAGTGGAAACGTTAAGGAGCAACAATGGCTCAACCACGAAGTGGTAGGCCACACAAGCTCACAGAATGGGACCGCCGAGTGCTGAAGCGCGTAAAAACCGTCTGTCCTCGGTTACAACACTCACTATCAAGTTCCAAACTGATTCTGGAAGCAACGTCAGCACAAGAACTGTTCGTCGGGAGCTTCATGAAATGCGTTTCCATGGCCGAGCAGCCGCACACAAGCCTAAGATCAACATGCGCAATGCCAAGCGTCGGCTGGAGTAGCGTAAAGCTCACCGCCATTGGACTCTGGAGCAGTGGAAACGCATTCTCTGGAGTGATGAATCACACTTCACTATCTGGCAGTCTGACGGACAAATCGTTTGGCGGATTTGGCGGATGGCAGGGGAGCACTACCTGCCCCAATGCATAGTGGCAAATGTAAAGTTAGGTGGAGGAGGAATAATGGTCTGGGTTTTTCATGGTTCTGGGTAGGCCACTTAGTTCCAGTGAAGGGAAATCTTAACGCTACAGCATACAATGACATTCTAGACGATTCTGTGCTTTCAACTTTGTGGAAGGTCATTTCCTCCAGCATGACAATGCCCCCGTGCACAAAGCGAGGTCCATACAGAAATCGTTGGTCGAGATCGGTGTGGAAGACCTTGACTGGTCTGCACAGAGCCCTGACCTCAACCCCATCGAACACCTTAGGGATGAATTGGAACACCAACTGCGAGCCAGGCCCAATCATCCAACATCAGTGCCTGACCTCAATAATGCTATTGTGGCTGAATAGAAGCAGGTCCCCGCAGCAATGTTCCAACATTTAGTGGAAAGCCTTCCCAGAAGAGTGGAGGCTATTATAGAAGGGGGGACCAACTCCATATTAATGACCATGATTTTGAACGGAGATGTAACAACGAGCAGGTGTCCACATCCTTTTGGTCATGTAATGTATACAGTGACATCGTGCCATTTAACAACTGACCCAAGACCTGTTTAATGTTTTGTAATTCTGCTGGTTATGTTGGGAGTGAAGRGGGAGCTGATCAGTTATCAAGAGCAGACGTGAACCAGAACTTGGCTGCTGATGAGATGACCTGAGGTCAGTTCCTAGTTCCAAGACGCCTTGTGACATTCCACTGGCCATGAGTCAGCTAACAAAAGCCCTTTCTCATCAGATAAGGGTTCAATGAGTCAGGCTAAATTTGTTCCCACTTAAGACTAATATTACATAGAGAAAGGTCCCCCCCCCCAATTTCCAATGTCTAGTAGAATATGCAATAGCAGCAGAGAAACCCATTCCTTCTCTCCTTCTTACCCATTATCAATTTGAGAAGATATTCCCTGCCCATCCACTGTAACAACACAAGAATGAATTTCCCCAGTTCCAGTAACACGGGGAAAAAAACATTGTCGCGCACAAATTCACAGTAGCAGGTTCCAACAGCCTCGAAAGTAACTAATGGAGGCAATAACACAATCAGGAATGTGGGATGTATCAGTCAGCTCCTAGAAGATGACTCACCACAATAGAGTGCATTCATTTTGTGTGGGTCCTATTTGTGTATTCTGTGCATTTGTCATGCATTGTGGGGACTTGTGTTGCTGCTGTCAAATGGAGTAATTATGTGCTGTATCATGTATTGAGTGTCCTTGTACCAAGAAATACCACAGCTGAAGTAGGGCTGGGCGATACTGCCAAAATATCATATTACTATATTTTTTGATTTGACGTTATGCTGGTATTTTATGTTTTGCTAAATTTGCTTTATACATAGTGCATGAGCCTAGGGTGGCAACACATTCAGTACATTCTAAGTGTTTTCAAACGGGGCATTCTGATTGTTTTATACTTTTCAATTTCTGCATTTCCTGCACTCATTTGAGATCATTTCCACACTGCCACATAGCGTTGCAGGATATGGGCAACAAAAAAAAATCGAGGCCTTATTTTTAACCAAATATTGGAATTGCAATTTGACTTGCGATTTAGAGCAAAACAATTGGGTGAACTGTAGGAATCATGGAAATATAATGATTATAGTTAGAATATAATAACGGCCACTTTGAATACAGTGTTGTTTGTCATGACAACAAATGATAAAGCCAGGGAGGTGTTATTAAGAACCAAAGTGTTGGTCACCGTTTCCTAGGGGACCCTGTAACCTTTGGCTACATTCAATGTTCTCTTAGCTACTTTATGTAGCTACCATATTCATGCTTCATCTATTCTTCTTTGATTTAGAATATAATGTTCCACAGAAAACATGCCGATTTAGGCCTCCACCATCACTAGCATCAGGCTTTATTTAACTAGCTGCGATTCTCTGAATCAGTACATATATTAGCGTGCTAGCCTACTAACAATCGATTAGCATTAGCGGCTAAAACGATTTACCTTTTTTATTAAATGTTTTTATTTTATAGGGGGTAGATCAGATGTAATGTTGCAGATAGATTGTAGTTTCCATCAATGTAATTGTCTGCATCATTTCCATCATGCTGCATGTACTGCATTGACCATGCAGACTGAACAAGCGGCTCTTCTGGTCGAGCAACACTAACTGCGCTCCTTGATTGATCGGCGCGGGGCTTGGTCTGTGTGGAAAGCCTCATGGAGAGAGAGCGAGAGGATATAGACAACTCAAATAGCGGAGTAAACTATAAAAACGGATGCTACACACGGCGGAGTAGCATGTCACATTTACCAAACCAAACATTGAAATACCTCTATATACTGTAGCAAAAGACACTATACCGCCCAGCCCTAAACTAAAGTGAATTTGGGTACTGTATTCCACCCAATTCACTTCTCACCATGAATCAGTGGACCATACAGTCCCTAGCAGTTTGTTAGGGTAATTAAACACAATGTGAACTGAAACGAGACTGAGGGGGGAAGAGGGGGGCATTTAGATCAGTCCATACACCTCATATCAAAAAAATAAGTTTCACATTCAAAATTCCCAGATTTTTCCGAAATTTCTGTTGAAGGATTCCTGGAATCTGGAGAAAATAAGCAGGGAGGAAATCCTCTAACTAGGAATACTCTGGCCGGGATTTCTGATAAACCTGGAAAAGCTTCCAGAGTTTTGCAACCTTAATTCCTCCCATGCCCAGTGAACAAGAGCCATACCTAGCAGTTCATCGGGGTCCTTGACCACGATGTGGGCATTGAGCTCCTGGAGCTCCTGGTGGAGCTCCTCCACCTTCTTGTTGGACTTCTTCAGCATGTTGTCCACGTAGGCCAGGCTCTTCTTGTCTGTGGTGACCTTGCGCAGGTTCTCCGCGCCCTCCTTGATTTTCAGCTCCTTGCGAATCTCTCGGCGGATCTGCTCCTTGATCTCGTCCAGCTTCTGCTGCACCATGGTGTCCGACAGGTCCAGATTGTGGCCCAGGCCCAGCCGCTCCGACACCAGCTGGCCCCTGGCATCACCCTGGAGGACAACAGAGAAGAGAGGTGGGTTAGAATGGATGCACTGGAAGGAGAATAGTAGTATAGATGGAGTCAAGACCGGAGCCCTAGACTGAGACTGCATTTATGTAGTCTCTCGACTGTTCAAGAGATCAAGACTACATTTCTGGTTAGTACCACCTGAAGCTGAACTTCATCTTGAAGTAGTGGTTAGGTTGTAAGCCCCTAACCACTGATAAGGGGTCAGATATTATTTWTTTTTTTACCCTAGATCTGTGGTTAGGAGCAATCTCACTCCCACCAAACCTCTGACAGTTTTTTTGGTCAGCTGAGTCAATGGCTAGGATCTATTATATTTTAACAAGAACTAAAAGATGGAACGCAGGTCATTGGGCCACCTTTGCCACTTAATCACACGTGGTGATATGAAAGGACTGGATAGGATGATTACATTGCAATATTGTCATAGCTCTGTGACCAGACAGGCTGGGTGAAATGTTCACCATTGCTGGCCTGGACTTTTTCTTGACCACATGATCCGACTAGGGAAATTAGGCTATTGTGAGCCCAAATTAAAGGCGGTGGAAAAACTTCTGGCCCCATACCTATTCAATCCTTTCAGATCTACATAAGTGACTAGGGGTTAGTAGCTTGGAGTTGTTTTGGAATTGGGCATTAGAATGGGCCTTGACCTGCATCATTATGGACAGTCTTAACTGGGGAAGGATTAGAGCTCTGTGAGTCTTCTTGAATGGAATTACAATGAAAGGTCAACCTACAAGTGCATTCGGAAAGTATTCAGACCCCTTCACTTTTTCCACATTTTGTTACATTACAGCCTTCTTCTAAATGGATTAAATAGACCCCCCCCGTCAACCTACACAAAATACTCCATAACGACAAAGCAAAAACAGGTTTTTCAACATTTTGTGAAAATGTATAACAAATAAAAAAACAGACATCACATTTACATGAGTATTCAGTGTAACTGCCAGTTAGACTTACAGGTTATGTCGTTGTTTTGTGTTTGAATTGTTTACGTGTCCGCTGTGCGGGGAAATGATAAGAGAAGCGGAACTACGTAGCTAATAACTGTTGTAACGGGGATCCTTAYTGTAGCAACACACTTTTGGAGGGAAGGCAATCCCGCGCTGTGTTAGCTAAGTTTTCATGTCATCGGGTGTAGTTCATAAAGTTTGAAGCGTATATGTTAGGATGGTAACGTTATAATAATTAAGGATGAAGCGTGAATAAGAAACCTGCAGACCCCTTTCACAGAAATCACCGGTGATTGGTGGGAGTGTAACTGCCAGTTAGACTTACAGGTTATGTCGTTGTTTTGTGTTGAATTGTGTAACTGACAGTTAGACTTACAGGTTATGTCGTTGTTTTGTGTTTGAATTGTTTACGGGTCCGCTGTGCGGGGAAATGATAAGAGAAGCGGAACTACGTAGCTAAAAACTGTTGTAAT
>NC_036871.1:9404443-9434196 GCF_002910315.2 Salvelinus sp. IW2-2015 | reverse complement strand
TCATGCCAGGAATAATAAGTGTGAAGCTTGATTTCCTCCCTTCTGTAATAAGCAGCCAATGAGGTATTTTTCCTTTATTCATGTGTTTAATCTAATACTGTTATAGCGCCAGCTAAACTGTTTTTGTATGTAAGCACTTCAGAGTTATACCAAGCTAATAAGTCACTCGTAAGATAAGGTTGTAAGAGTGTGCTTAACTGTATTTTTCATTTACTTTATAGTTCTCACGGAATTGATAATTCTGACTAAATCTACAGAATAAAGCCGCCAGTTAAAATCAAGGAACGGTTTGTTCGTGGTTACTGGAGGGAGCTACAGTGAGAACTCAATGCTCTTCACGAGCAAGAGAGAAAGAAGAATCTTACCCAGCTGTAAAACGTCTACAAGATTCCCAAATCCTGGTAGGCCCTGTCATCTGCCAGATAAGAGTTTTGCACCTACCTGCAACCTAAGAAGAAAATCTCCACATAAGGAAGCATCGTGAGGAAACATAAGGTCAAGACTAACAGGAAAGTCAGACACGCAAGTACAAGTCAAGGTGTTTGAAGGTGGTCCTAGCCTTGTGAACAGCTAATAAGAGACTTTAAGATTACAATTCGTAAGGACTGGAAATAGTTGTGTATTTTCAAGAGGCTGGTATTATGCATTTGTTCTTTCTATTCTTAATGTATCGCTTGTATGTGTATTACTGGAAAAATATTCTTTATTACTTAAAAAAATATATATAAAAATTATATATATAAAAAAAAGGGATATATATTATATATATATATATATATATATATAGTTACAAAACATTAAGGGTCAGCGTTACACCTATTAATTCTATTTTCACCTGTAAGTTAATAGTGTAATTGTTTGGTACGTGTTTGTTCAAGCCTTGTTACAAGCATTATACATGTTTATACCACGTACTAAGGTTTAAATTACAGTGAATTAGAGTATAAATTACCTACTCACTTATCCAAACCTTACCTAGAATTGATTTGATTTAGAATGTCAGAAAGAGTAGTTTCACTAAAGTGATAGAGATGGGGTAGGTCAAGTTGAGCAGCTGCAGCAACACCTCGCAAACTTCAAGCCCTTCATCAGAACAAACAAGCAGCAGGAAGAGGCCCAGACTGGTGTGGAGTCACTTCTGCCAGCGAATGATGATACAGAGGCTGCTAATGAGATATCACAACAAGAGCCACGAAAAGGTGAGAGGTCCGCAGGTTAACTGAAAAGGGCAGAGAACTGCGCGACGAAAGGTGGAGACAGCTCGAACATCGGTTCAGTGTCAGCTATGAGAAGTGGAAGGCTCTGGTAAAGGAAGCAAAACAGTCACTGACAGGCTGTTGCTCTGAAGACCTACTAGAAGACCTCTTAAACAAGATTAGTCATACCTCTACAGAACTAAACCTTGTCTATGTAAATTTGCGTCAAATCGACATTCCCGACAACGATATAAGACGCAGAGTTGATACTTGTGAAGCAGTTACAATGTCTATTATCAAGACTGTAAGGTGTCATTTAAAAGGCAGGGAAGAAGGTCAAAGTAACCAGATAGAACTGAACTGGAAGGACAGCAATTCCTTGTGCGTGTCCGAACTCTCACATAAGTCAAGTCTCAACTATCAGCCCTCAAGTGCTTCCTCCAGTCTCAAAGCAACTCAAAGGTCAACTCCAGACACTCAAGCGTGTCATCTGTCAAGAGACAAGAGGCTGCGGCGGAAGTTGCTGCTAACCAAGCAGCTTTAGAAGGAATGGTTAAGAAAGAACGCCAACTAGAAGAGCTTCAGAGACTCGAAGATGAGAGATAAGAAGAGGACAGCGGAGCAAGAAGCTGAGGCTGTGAAACGCAGCTTAGAAGAAGCTAGGCTGCGAGTCAAGTTAGAGGTAGAAAAGCTGCCAGACGAAGGACGCTAGAAGACAAGCGTAGAGAGTTAGAGCGCCTAGAAGTGCTCAAGAAACTAAATGCTGCCAAGGCGCGATGCAAGTGTATGAGCAAGATGAAAACTCAGAGGACGAGAAGAGAGAACTACTCTCTAACTGCAAATCTGTGAAAGAAGTCATGCACAGAAGTGGGTCATTTCACAGGTCTCTCACCACAACATGTTGTGACAAGCACACAACAAGAAGATGGCACCAAGACCATGTCAGGTTACTAGCGGAATCAATCAGTGAAAGCCGCCTCCCCATACCAGAACCAGTAACATTCATGGAGAACCACTCTCGTTCACTGACTGGAAGGTCTCTTTTCAGACTCTGATAGACAGGAAGAAATACCAGCAACTGAGAAGATATATTACTTAAGAAAATATGTCGGTGGGCCTGCCAAAAAAGCCATCGAAAGTTACTTTATGTTAGGAACAGAGTCAGCCTACCATGCTGCGTGGACCATTCTTGAAGAAAGGTACGGAAACAAATTCCTCATCGCCAAGTCCTTCAGAGATAAGCTCAATGCATGGCCTAAGATAGGATCCAAGGACAGTCTTGAACTTAGAGACCTTGTAGACTTTCTTCGCAGCTGTGAGGCTGCTATGTCTCAGAATAAGGGCCTGGAGGTGCTTAACGACTGTAATGAAAACCAAAAGATCCTCGCTAAACTTCCAGATTGGCTAACTTCAAGATGGAATAGAAAGGTCGAGAACATCTTAGAAGAAACTGAGACCTTTCCAAGCTTCAGTCAGTTTGTGAAGTTTCTCACGAGAGAAGCAAAGATCGCTGTAATCCTGTAACATCCCTTCATGCTTTGCAATCAAGCGAAGATGGAAAACCTAAGACACCAAGGATTCAAAGCCCCGGAGCAAGGGTGTTAGCAACTAACTCTGATGAGAAAGATACTGTTACTAGTGTGTCTTCTGTGAGATGTCAGGTCACAGTCTCCACAAATGCTGTAAGTTCATGGATAAGCCCACCACAGAGCGACAGAAGTTTCTTCAAGAGAATAAATTGTGCTTTGGCTGTTTAAGGCCTGGGCATCACTCGAAAGATTGTGATAACAGGAACACCTGCGACACGTGTCAGAGGAGGCATCCATCCTGCCTGCACGAAGATCGTACTAAAGAAAGTTAAGGGATAGGAAGACAGAGCCCCCACAAGATAAGGGACAAGAGCGTCAAGTGAGGCCATATCCAACAGAGTCGTAAGGGACATTAACAACACTCACACCTCCACAATCATTCCAGTATGGGTGTCAACCACAAGCGAGCCAGATCGTGAAGTTCTTGTGTATGCACTTCTTTGACACCCAGAGCGACACCACCTTTATCCTTGAAGAAGACAACAAACGCTCTCAATACAAGGAAGGAGCCAGTCCAACTGAAACTCTCTAGAATGGCTTCAAGGAATACCATTGTGCCTGCCAGAAGCTGTCTGGTTTGCAGGTTAGAGGGTTTTACTGGAGAAGAAATTCCCTTCTGCCAACGGGTAACGGGGATCCTTAYTGTAGCAACACACTTTTGGAGGGAAGGCAATCCCGCGCTGTGTTAGCTAAGTTTTCATGTCATCGGGTGTAGTTCATAAAGTTTGAAGCGTATATGTTAGGATGGTAACGTTATAATAATTAAGGATGAAGCGTGAATTCATGCCAGGAATAATAAGTGTGAAGCTTGATTTCCTCCCTTCTGTAATAAGCAGCCAATKAGGTATTTTTCCTTTATTCATGTGTTTAATCTAATACTGTTATAGCGCCAGCTAAACTGTTTTTGTATGTAAGCACTTCAGAGTTATACCAAGCTAATAAGTCACTCGTAAGATAAGGTTGTAAGAGTGTGCTTAACTGTATTTTTCATTTACTTTATAGTTCTCACGGAATTTGATAATTCTGACTAAATCTACAGAATAAAGCCGCCAGTTAAAATCAAGGAACGGTTGTGCTCGTGGTTACTGGAGGGAGCTACATTCAGACCCTTTACTCAATAGTTTGTTGAAGCACCTTTGACAGCGATTACAGCCTCGAGTATTCTTGGAAATGACGCTACAAGCTTAGCACACCTTTATYTGGGGAGTTWCTCCCATTCTTTTCTGTAGATTCTCTCAAGCACTGTCAGGTTGGATGGTGAGCGTCACTGCACGGTTATTTCAGGTCTCTCCAGAGATGTTCGATCAGGTTGAAGTCTGGGCTCTAGCTGGGCCACTCAAAGACAGTCAGAGGCTTGTCCCGAAGCCACTCCTGCGTTGTCTTGGCTTTATGCTTAGGGCATATGTCCTGAGCAGGTTTTCATCAAGGATCTCTCTGTACTTTGCTCCGTTCATCTTTCCCTCAAGCCTGACTAGTCTCCCAGTTCCTGCTGCTGAAAACCATCCCCACAGCATGATGCTGCCACCACCATGCTTCACCATAGGGATGATGCCAGGTTTCCTCCAGACTTCACGCTTGGCATTCAGGCTAAAGAGCTTTCTCATGGTCAGTCATTTAGGTGCCTTTTGGCAAACCCCAAGCAACTGTCATGTGCCTTTCACTGAGGAGTGGCTTCCGTCTGGCCACTCTACCATAAAGGCCTGATTGGTGGAGTGCTGCAGAGATTGTTGTCCTTCTGGAAGGTTCTCCCATCTCCAGAGGAACTCTGGAGCTCTGTCAGAGCGACCATCGTGTTCTTGGTCACCTCCCTGACCAAGGCCCTTCTCCCCTGATTGCTCAGTTTGGCCGGGCGGCCAGCTCTAGGAAGAGTCTTGGTGGTTCCAAGCTTCTTCCATTTAAGAATGATGGAGGCAACTGCGTTCTTGGGGACCGTCAATGTTGCAGAAATGTTTTAGTACCCTTCCCCACATCTGTGCCTCGATATAATCCTGTCTCGGAGCTCTACGGATAATTTCTTCGACCTCATGGATTGGTTTTTGCTCTGACATGCACTGTCAACTTTGGGACCTTATATAGACAGATTGATGAGATGTTTTATTTATTTAATCCATATTAGAATAAGGCTGTAATGTAACAAAATGTGGAAAAAGTCAGGGGTCTGAATACTTTCCAAATGTACTGTATATGGAGTCAGGAGGTCCCTCCAGCAACATAGACCCACCCAATTGGGAGCCAGGTCCACCCACTGGGGAGCCATGCCCAGCCCAGTTTTTCCCCACAAAAGGACTTTATTACAGACAGAAATACTCCTTAGTACTTTTCATTGTCCCCAGCAAAAGGTGCACCTGTGTAATGATCATGCTGTTTAATCAGCTTCTTGATAACCCACACCTGTCAGGTGGATGGATTACCTTGGCAAAGGAGAAATGCTCAGTAACCGGGATGTACACAAATTTGTGCTATTTTTTTTTAGAGAAATACACTTTTTGTGCGTATGGTACATTTCTGGGATCTTTTATTTCAGCTCATGAAAAATAGGACCAACACTTTACGTGTTTTGTTTATATGTTTGTTCAGTATATTTTAGACCTATATGAATCATACCTTTGGAAGCACATCTCATGAGTAGCAGACCCTTTTCCTTTCTTCCTGTTCCAATCAAATTAGCCTAAACCTACTGTCAAGTTACCAGGTTGTTAGCTAGCTAGGTAACATGACTGAACAACGTGGTTTGTTATCAAACCAATAATTAGTGACCCAGAATGACTTAAAAAATGGCCCACGACTTGGTTTTTTGAAATTATATAAATGCGCAAAAAAAGGCATCTCAGGTAATATGGGTCATATTACATTTTTTAGAGACAAGACGTTTTTCTTTGCTGTAAAGGTGCAAGCATGCCTGTCGCGAAGCGGTGCTCCATTTTCCCTCTCTGACACTGGCTGCATGACAGTGAACTTGCAAAGTGTACTCAGACTGGTCTGTGCTCTTGGTTATAACAGGCGGCGATGAAATGATATAATGTATCAACATTGTTTGCTTTGTGTGCTGCTCCAATGTAACAAATGTACAAATCTACTGAAAACTCATCAGGGTCTTGGTCTGCATCCCTGCTCGCCATCACGGCTGAATTATATATATTTTTAAACTGACGGGAGGAATAGACGCGCGTGAAAAGCGGACCGAGAGAAGCAGGTAAGGGCATGTAGGGGATGCGGTTGACTGATTACAGCTGCCACACCTGATATATGCATGAAAGTGAAGTGGATATTATTATCTATAAACAAACATCTATAAACATTTTATAATAGAAGCCAGCAGGTTCTTTATATCGGTAGGGCTGAAAGTCGGTAGTATACGGTATTCTAAAATGTTGGTATCAGAAGTATCATGACCTTTTGGTACCATGATATTACCGGGTACCGGTATACTGTGCAACACTAGCAAAATGTAATTAAAATTACGGAATTAAGTTGGCTAAATCAGAATGACCAACCAATAGGTAGGCTGTTGTTTCATGTGAATGGAGCTGTTGTAGACACTGGAAGGGGAGCGCAGGAAAATAGCCTCAATTAGCATTGCTACTTTAGCTAGCTAGTCGCAACAAAATGGAATATAACATTGCAGTTCGGAATGACACAATTTCATATATACAACAGCGAAAGACTTGCATCACTATACTGGGAACCTTCTATAAAATGCCATTTACATTAAAAAGGAAAGATTTGGTTGTACAAAAATAAAACTTCTTTAAAAAAAGAAATATATTTCAACTATCCGGCTATCCCCAAAAATATATTATTCGAATACTGAAATCATTTCAAGTGCCCATTCCTATATTTTACTATTCCTACACAAATCTATGTTCCTTACCATCACATCATCAATTTCCATCAACCTTGTCTCCATCACATCTGCAAAAGAAGCCCGTCCATGCATGTTCTGAAGTTCTGCTTTGTTCTTCCTCTCATCACAATAACATAAGTAAAGTTCTCTCTTTTCTAAAACAGTTATCCTCTACAACAGCAACATGTCTGGGTGACTCAAAAGCAAAAGTAAGTTGGACACATACTCTCTCTGTCCAACCCTTCCCACTCTCACAGACAGACAGACACACACACACACACACACACACAAACTGTCTGAGGGACAACAAAATCCTGCTTAGCCTCGCGCTCTGTGAGGTCACAGGAGACGAGAATGGGACCTAATCTCACTCCGGGGAGAGAGTTGAGTCTTAAAATAAACATTGGTTAAAAAAAAGAAAAAAAGACAGCGGTCCAATGGCCTCCCCCATGAAGCGACGTGTGAGGGAGTAGGAGGTGGCTTTGCAGTTGTGTACAGCTACATGTAAATGGCTTCTTGTAAGGTTAAGATTGGGAGCCTGGGAAAGAGTTCGTAACGTAATTTTTTGCCAAGGTCGTTTCCCAACGCAGTCTACAGCTTTTAGTACTGTTAATWGTTCGGTATATTGCTAATGAAAGAATCTTATCCACTACTTTGGTGGTGCAAGCAAGCACTGTTTTTCAACCAACAGCAAATGGAATAACGTAGAGCTATTGTATTTGTGTCAAAGTAGCCAACATTTATTTTGCCTAATTGATATGCTCTGATTGACCCAGTTAGAGTAAAAAACCCAGGCTTCGTGTGTGTTTGACATTAGAGTGCACAGTAGTTCCCTGTTTTGGCTGGCTAGTGGCTAAACCTTCTCCATCTTTAACTCCACCCTCTCCTCCCATAAAGGTGCTTTACAGAGGAAATATGCAATGCCTAGGCCTATAGTACATTCCAGTCCAGAGGGAGACAGGCTCCGCCTCCTTGTATGACTCATAGGTAAACAACTCAACTCCTGGAAGAGGTAAAAAGACAGCTCAACCCAATTGGTTTTTCCGTAACTGTTTGACTAGGCTACCCCTGAACACAATACAAAGACGCAGACCAGCCTTATTCTTCCCTCTAAGCAACAAAATAGCTAAGAAAATCTAACTGACTGAGGAGAACACTGAAATTGGACAGGCTTGCATAGGAGTTTTAATCATCGATTAAAAGCTTGTGTMCTTATTCCTTAATATGTTAGCTTAGCCTATTTCTCATGCACCTAAAATAATGTCACCTTAAAACATGCAGCGAAACCAAAGCTAACATAAAAATTGTGAATTTCCACTATAAGCAGGCTAAATAGTTTTCAACTCAAATGCAAACAAAAGCACAATTCAATTTGAGGGACAATGGAAAAGTTGGTCAGGCTAACATGAACTTATGCCAAAAGCCTGACTTTAGAAACCAAGACTATTGGGATTATGGTAGAGCGCGATGGTACCCGTTTTTATTCATTTATTTATTTTTTAAATCCTGACTAACCTTGAACACCATTCAACAGTTACACAAAGTATTATCCTAAACCGGCTTCAACACATTTGGATTGGTAGCTGCATTTCAAACAGAAATGGCACATAGGCTACATCAGGTCAACAACCTCACCTCCAGGCCAGACTAAAGCATTTAAAAGACTGCAGTGCTTGGAAATTACGGTCCATCACAAATACATCGATGACAGGTGTAATTACAACCCTGGTCAGTTTAGAGAGATTCTCCGGTACTTTTGTATATTACTTTTTAGCCAGTAGTTCTGAAAGTAGCCAAAAGTGGTCCCCGATAAATGCATATGTCATCACATGTACAGTACCAGTCAAAAGTTACACCTACTCATTCAAGGGTTTCTCTTTATTTTGACTATTTTCTACATTGAAGAATAATAGTGAAGAAATCAAAATGATGAAATACACATCCCAAAAAAAGTGTGAAACAAACCCAAATATATTTTTGATTCTTCAAAGAAGTCACCCTTTGCYTTGACAGCTTTGCACACTCTTGGCATTCTCTCAACCAGCTTCACTTGGAATGCTTTTCCAACAGTCTTGAAGGAGTTCCCACATATGCTGAGCACTTGTTGGCTGCTTTTCCTTCACTCTGCGGTCCAACTCATCCCAAACCATCTCAATTGGGTTGAGGTCGGGTGATTGTGGAGGCCAGGTCATCTGATGCAGCACTCCATCACTCTACTTCTTGGTCAAATAGTCCTTACACAGCCTGGAGGTGTGTTGGGTCATTGCCCTGTCGAAAAACATATTGTCATCCCATCTGGTTTTCACTTAGTGGGACTGTGTATCACTGCAGAATGCTGTTGTAGCCATGCTGGTTAAGTGTGTCTTGAATTCTAAATAAATCACTGACAATGTCACCAGCAAAGCACCCCCACACCTCCTCCTCCATGCTTCACGGTGGGAACCACACATGCAGAGATCATCCGTTCACCTACTCTGCGTCTCACAAAGGCACGGCGGTTGGAACCAAAAATCTCAAAAATGGACTCATCAGACCAAAGGACAGATTTGCACCGGTCTGATGTCCATTGCCCAAGCAAGTCTCTTCTTCTTATTGGTGTCCTTTAGTAGTGGTTTATTTGCAGAAATTCGACCATGAAGGCCTGATTCACACAGTCTGCTCTGAACAGTTGATGTTGAGATGTGTCTGTTACTTGAAGCATTTATTTGGGCTGCAATCTGAGGCTGGTAACTCTAACAAACTTATCATCTGCAGCAGAGGTAACTCTGGGTCTTTCTTTCCTGTGGCGGTCCTGAGAGCCAGTTTCATCATAGCGCTTGATGGTTTTTGCCACTGCATTTACTGACCTTCATGTCTTAAAGTAATGATGGACTGTTAATTGAAATCAAATTGTATGTCACATGCGCCAAATACAAATACAACCTTACAGTGAACTGCTTACTTACAAGCACTTAACCAACAATGCAGTTAAGAAAAAAAAACGTAACAAATACTTAAAGAGCAGCAGTAAAATAACAATAGCGAGGATATACAGTTGAAGWCGGAAGTTTACATACACCTTAGCTAAATACATTTAAACTCAGTTTTTYACAATTCCTATTTATTTCAGCTTTTATTTATTTCATCACATTCCCAGTGGGTCAGAAGTTTACATACACTCAATTAGTATTTGGTAGCATTGCCTTTAAATTGTTTAACTTGGGTCAAATGTTTCGGGTAGCCTTCCACAAGCTTCCCACAATAAGTTGGGTGAATTTTGTCCCATTCCTCCTGACAGAGCTTGTGTAACTGAGTCAGGTTTGTAGGCCTCCTTGCTCGCACACATTTTCTATAGGATTGAGGTCAGGGCTTTGTGATGGCCACTCCAAAACCTTGACTTTGTTGTTCTTAAGCCATTTTGCCACAACTTTGGAAGTATGCTTGGGGTTATTTGTCCGATTTGCGAGACCCATTCACGACCAAGCTTTAACTTCCTGACTGATGTCTTGAGATGTTGCTTCCAATATATCCACATAATTTTTCTCCCTCATGATGCCATCTATTTTGTGAAGTACACAGTCCCTCCTGCAGCAAAGCACCCACACAACATGATACTGCCACCCCATGCTTCACGGTTGGGATGGTGTTCTTCAGATTGCAAGTCTTCCCCTTTTTCCTCCAAACATAACGATGGTCACTATGGCCAAACAGTTCTATTTTTGTTTCATCAGACCAGAGGACAATTTCTCCAAAAAGTACGATATTTGTACCCATGTGCCGTTGCAAAACCATAGTCTGGCCTTTTATGGCGGTTTTGGAGCAGTGGCTTCTTCCTTGCTGAGCGGCCTTCAGGTTATGTCGATATAGGACTGCGTTTTACTGTGGATATATATACTTCTGTACTGGTTTCCCCCAGCGCTGTTGTTTTGGATTGATTTGCACATTTCTCACCAAAGTTACGTTCATCTCTAGGAGACACAACGCGTCTCCTTCCTGAGGCAATATGATGGCGAGTGGTCCCATGGTGTTTTTATACTTGCGTACTATTGTTTGTACAGATGAACGTGTTTTTTTCCTGAGGTCTTGGCTGATTTGTTGTTGATTTCCCATGAAAGCAAAGAGGCACTGAGTTTGAAGGCAGGCCTTGATAATACACTGCCTCAAAAAAAATAAAGGGAACACTTAAAACAACACAATGTAACTCCAAGTCAATCACACTTCTGTGAAATCAAACTGTCCACTTTAGGAAGCAAACACTGATTGACAATAAATTTTCACATGCTGTTGTGCAAATGGAATAACACAAAGGTGGAAATTATAGGCAATTAGCAAGACACCCCCAAAAAAGAGTGAGTGATCTGCAGTGTGGTGACCACAGACAAACTTCTCAGTTCCTATGCTTCCTGGCTGATGTTTTTGGTCACTTTTGACATGCTGGCGGTCTCTCACTCTAGTGGTAGCATTGAGACGGAGTCTAACCCACGACAAAGTGGCTCAGGTAGTGCAGCTCATCCAGGATGGCACATCAATGCGAGCTGTGGCAAAAAGGTTTGCTGTGTCTGTCAGCGTAGTTGGTCCAGAGCATGGAGGCGCTACCAGGAGACAAGAGCCAGTACATCAGGAGACGTGGAGGAGGCCGTAGGAGGGCAACAACCCAGCAGCAGGACCGCTACCTCCGCCTTTGTGCAGGAGGTGCACTGGCCAGAGCCCTGCAAAATGACCTCAGCAGGCCACAAATGTGCATGTCGGTTGCTCAACGGTCAGAAACAGACACCATAGAGGTGGTTATGAGGGCCGCCGTCCACAGGTGGGGGTTGTGCTTACAGCCCAGCACCGTGCAGGACGTTTTGCATTTGCCGAGAGAACACCAAGATTGGCAAATTCGCCACTGGCGCCCTGTGCTCTTCACAGGATGAACAGGTTCACACTGAGCACATGAGCACATGTGACAGACGTGACAGAGGTCTGGAGAAGACGCGTGAGAAACGTTCTGCTGCCTGCACATCCTCCAGCATGACCGGATTGCGCGTGGGTATCCATGGTGTGGGTGGCATTTCTTTGTGGGGGCCGACAACGCCCTCCATGTGCTCGCCAGAGGTAGCCTGACTCCCATTAGGTACTGAGATGAGATCCTCAGACCCCCTGTGAGACCACATGCTGACACATGCCACATTTGGCCGCTGGAGGTCCATTTTGCAGGGCTTCTGGCAGTGCACCTCCTTGCACCAAAGGCGGGGGGATACGGTCTGCTGCTGGGTTGTTTGCCCTCCTACGGGCCTCCTCCAACGTCTCCTGATGCACTGGGCCGTTCTCTGGTAGCGCCTCCATGCTCTGGAACTACGCTGACAGACACAAGCAAACCTTTTTGCCACAGACGTCGCATTGATGTCCATCCTGGATGAACATGCACTAACCTGAGGCCACTATGTGTGGGTTGTAGACTCCGTCTCATGCTACCACTAGAGTAGGAGCACCGCCAGCATTTCACAAAGTGACCAACACATCAGCCAGGAAGCATAGGAACTGAGTAAGATGGTCTGTGGTCACCACCTGCAGAATCCTCCTTTTTGGGCGGTGTCTTGCTAATTGCCTATAATTTCCACTTTTGTCTATTCCATTTGCACAACAGCAGTGTGAAATTTATTCAATCAGTGTTGCTTCTAAGTGGACAGTTTGATTTCATATAAGTGTGATTGACTTGGAGTTACATGTGTGTGTTTAATGTGTTCCTTAATTTTTTTGAGCAGTGTACATACACAGGTACACCTCCAATTGACTCAAATGATGTCAATTAGCCTATCTGAGGCTTTTAAAGCCATGACATCATTTTCTGGAATTTCCAAGCTGTTTTAAAGGCACAGTCAACTTAGTAGTGTAAACTTCTGGCCCACTGGAATTTGTGATAGAGGTGAATTATAAGTGAAATTAATCTGTCTGTAAACAATTGTTGGAAAAATTACTTGTGTCATGCACAAAGTAGATGTCCTAACCAACTGTATAACAGGGGTACCACAGTACCGACAGTCAATGTGCAGGGGTTACTGGTTAGTCAAGGTAATTGAGGTAATATGTACATGTAGGTAGAGTTATTAAAATGACTATGCATAGATAATAACAGAATAGCGGCAGCGTAAAAGAGGGGGGTGCAAATAGTCTGGGAAGCAATTTGATTAGATGTTCAGGAGTCTTAAGGCTTGGGGGGGTAGAACCTGTTAAGGAGCCTGGATGGCAGGAAGCTTGGCCAGTGATGTACTCGGCCGTACGCACTACCCTTCTGTCGTGCCTTTGCGTCGGAAGTCTTGTCAGTTGCCATATCCAGACAGTGATTCAACACATCAGGATGCTCTTGATGGTGCGGCTGTAGAACCTTTTGAGGGTCTGAGGACCCATGCCAAATCTTTTGGGGCGTGCTCGGTCCTCTTTTCCTGTAGTCCACAATCAGTCCTTTGTCTTGAACATGGTGAGGGAAGAGGATGTTGTCTTGGCACCACACGGCCAGGTCTCTGACCTCCCCCTATCGGCTGTCCACTGTTGTGTCACCTACCACTGTTGTGTCATCAGCAAACTTAATGATGGTGCTGGAGTCGTGCCTGCCGTGCAGTCTTGGAGTGAACAGGGAGTACAGGACGGGACTGAGCACGCACCCGAGGGGCCCCGTGTTGAGGATCAGCGTGGGAGATGTGCTGTTACTACCCTTACACCTGGGGGACCCGTCAGAAAGTCCAGGATCCAGTTGCAGAGGGAGGTGTAGTCCCAGGGTCCTTAGCTTAGTGATGAGCTTTGAGGGCACCATGAAGCTGGTTGAGAGACTGCCAAGAGTGTGCAAAGCTGTGGCTTTGCACACGGGTGGCTACTTTGAAGAATCTAAAATATATTTTTATTTTTGTTTGACACTTTTTGGTTCCTACATGATTCCATAGTTTGATGTCTTCACTATTATTCTCAATGTAGAGAATAGTACAAAATAAAGAACAACCCTTGAATGAGTAGGTGTGTCCAAACTTTTGACTGGTACTGTATGTGCAGATATGCACACCACGTCATTGCTCTCTCTCTGCTATGTGTGCGCATCTTGCTAGCTGTCACTCAAATGGCGAGGGGCTGAAGCTCATTGGCTGAAACTCTCAAGTGCTAGGGAGCTGGCCCAAGTCGGGGAACATTTTGGGAAAATGGCACCCGCACAGCTTCTAGAAAACCGCCGCTTTCCAACTAGGGAATTCATGGCTAATTGAGGTAAGACAGCAATTCTGCTTATTGACTATACACATATAAACTACACACAGACACATTAGCCCAAAGCGGGGAGGTTTGTCATCAAGGTTCCGGTACTGTCTACTGGATGTGTTGCTCTTACATCACAAGCCAAACTGTGCAGTGATACCTGGGGAACAGTGCATGGTTCGCCTGTCTTTCTTGGCAGGATACAACAAGACACCAAACTACTGATGAGCAAGAGGTGTGGGCCATAGTTTATTGCAATAACACAACTTCGTCACTCCTACACATGCACTAGTTACAGTGCATTCGTAAAGTATTCAGACCCCCTCATCAATATACATACAATAACCTATAATGACAAAGCAAAAACTGGTTTTGAAAATTTTGCAAATGTATAAAAAACCTTAAAAAAAAAAAAATGAAATAATCACATTTACATAAGTATTCAGACCCTTTACTCAGTACTTTGTTGAAGAACCTTTGGCAGTGATTACATCAAGAAGATTCGAGGCTATGACGCTACAAGTGCTTGGCACACCTGTATTTGGGAATTTCTCCCCATAGATCCTCAAGCTCTGTCAGGTTGGATTGGGAGCATTGCTGCACAGCTATTTTCAGGTCTCTTCGATCGGGTTCAAGTCCGGGCTCTCACTGGGCCACTTCAAGACACTTGTCCCAGAGCCACGTCCGTTCTTTGTTCTTGGCTGTGTGCTTAGGGTTGTTGTCCTGTTGGAAGGTGAACCTTCGCCCCAGTCTGAGGTCCTGAGCGCTCTGGAGCAGGTTTTCATCAAGGATCTCTCTGTACATTGTTCCGTTCATCTTCGCCTTGATCCTGACTAGTCTCCTAGTACCTGCCGCTGAAAAACATCCCCACAGCACGATGCTGCCACCATGCTTCACCGTAGGGATGGCGCCAGATTTCCTCCAAACATGATACTTGGCATTCAGGCCAGAGTTCAATCTTGATTTCATCAGACCAGAGAATATTGTTTCTCATGGTCTGAGAGTCCTTTAGGTGCCTTTTGGTAGAGTGTTAATGAGCCATTTGTAAATTTTTCTCTCAGCTTTTGTTATTTTCTCTAGATTGGCGAGAGAACATTTCATTTGAGTACTTTTATTGTCAATGTCATATGTTTGCTATCATTGGGCCACTATTGTACCCAAAGTGCCCCCAAATACATTGTTTTGCTGCTGTAAACTCATTAACTTGTTGCATTTCTCCAATCAAAGGGTGATGTTGACCATTTTTTATTCATGACAGATTTTTTTTTAAACCCAGATTATTTTAATTTCTTTATATTCCCCTTATGATCATAAATTGCAATCCATTTTTATTTATTTTTCTATGGTTATCATGTAAGACTAACTTTACCTAACCCATGCATGCCCTGCTACCTGCTGGTGCTGCTAATGCCAGTTCCTGTTCTTCTATTGATGGCCTACTAACACAGACACTAATCAGATCACACTCTACCATAAAGGCCTGATTATTGGAATGCTGCAGAGAAGGGAGAACCTTCAGAAGGACAACCATCTCCACAGAGGAACTCCGGAGCTCAGTCAGAGTGACAATCGGGTTCCTGGTCACCTGCCTGACTAAGGCCCTTCTCCGCCGATTGCTCAGTTTGGCCRGGCAGCCAGCTCTAGGAAGAGTCTTGGTGGTTCCAAACTTCTTCCATTTAAGAATGATAGAGGCCACTATGTTCTTGGGGACCTTCAATGCTGCACATTTTTTKGGGGTACCCTTCCCCAGATCTGTGCCTCGACACAATCCTGTCTCAGAGCTCTATGCACAATTCCTTTGACCTCATGGATTAGTTTTTGCTCCTTCATGCACTGTCAACTGTGGAACCTTATGTAGACCGGTGTGCCTTCCAAATCATGTCCAATCAATATACATTTACCACAGATGGACTCCAATCAAGTTGTAGAAACATTTCAAGGATGATCAATGGAAATGGAATGCACCTGGGCTCAATTTAGAATATTATAGCAAAGCGTCTGAATATTTATGTAAATAAGATATATATATATATATATATATATATACAATAAATTGCTTTGTCATTATGGGGTATTTTGTGTAGATTGATTATTTATTTTTTTTGCTATATATATATATATATAAATATATTTTAGAATGAGGCTGTAACAAAATGTGGAAAAAGTCAAGGGGTCTGAATACTTTCCAAATAGACTATTTTGTTTAGTGGCCGATAGCAGCATAATTAACATGACAAATACAAGAGCCTTCCACTCACTGTCCAAACAATCTCAGCCGTCACCCATTTAAGAATACGAGTCTTGTGAAATCATGTCTGCAAAGACTTGTCTGCATTCATGGGTGCTGCTGGGTGGGTACAAATAAGGTTCCAAACAGTGTACCAGCTTCAATCTAATTATAGAGACCGCAAACAAAGGCAACATTTTCACAGGTTAATGTCCTCAAATGTAAATGTTTAGGAGAGAGTTAATTAGGTTATGTTGGGGTACCATACAAAGTTACTAAATTGCATGGTCAGATAACATCATTATGCTTCAAGGCTACATTGTTGTTTGATGGACATGTATCCTTTTTTCCGATACAAATGGGCAGATTTGACAGGTGACGTCATCCCAGTGACAGTAGTGGTGACCACAACCTTTCTTCTGACTAATTTGTTACAGTTCAGAGGCGAAAAATAGATTGAAACATGCAACTTTCTAATTTATTTTCAGTCAGCCACTTGTGAGGTTTCGAAATGTTGCATTGTATGATTAGCTCYAAATTCAATCATGTTTAAGAATGCTTAGCTAACATTTAGGATTTGCATGCCTATAACGTTACTTGAGACATTATTTTCAACTACGTTAAATCTAGGCTCCAACCAAGTAAAACATGTTTCTTTTAATAGACACCTTTGGGCTTTACCACGCGCCCACTTGACTCAAGTGTGTCACTGTTTACAAAGGAGTTTAAAATGGAACATTACTTTTACCGTCTCGGTTTAAAATGGGATTTGAAATGGAAAATGTTATTCCAATTCGTTCTAAACAATTTTGTTTACCAAAATGTAAAAAAACCATTTTACTATCATAATATATTTTACATTTATTTTAGGACATTTAAATAATCTATAGCAGATGAATTCAGTAGTTCAGATGTTGCGTGCTCAAGTGCACAATAATGCAAAACTGGATTTTTTTCCCCTAATTGTTTTCCAGGCCTCAATCCATAATTCCCAGTCCTTCGGGAAAGGGTGGATAAATCCCTCAGAAATTTATAAAACTCAAGATTTGAACCTACTGCGACTGTTCGATAGAATAAAGTTAGTCTACTAAATTGGAAAACGCGCATTACAACTTTACGCGTTTATTGTAACAGTTGTCAACTTTTCCTACCTGCACGGATTCGGCGGCCATCTTGGCTTTCGACTTTTGAATCAAACTCTACGGAGAGAGGGGAGGTGGAACTCCAAAAACAGGCTTGTTTTGAGTTTCCCTCTCGTGCGACAAAAATAACTTATTCGGTGACCAAACCATCGGTCATCTTGGAAATACTTGACTTTCCATGCCTTTCTTTGAATCCTTGTGTCTTTTTTCGCTTAGGCCAAGGCACGAAAAGTTGTTCTATAGTCCACATAAGTGAAGCAGCACCATAAATCTGTCCCACTGCTTTGGGAGAGAGCAGCGGTGGTTTGTGTGGAAATACATCAGCGTCCGCCCATAGGAGCTATGCACTCACTCAACCCATAGCCCACTCTCGCGGCCAGATTATAGTCACACTCTCTCACGTGATCATACATTTCACACACACACACACGAACCCCGCAATCCCATGTAAAAAATGTTTATGGAATAGTTTAACAATTCTAGGACTAGATTAAAACGATGAAGAGTATGAGCAGGGGGTTATACTATGATATAGTAGCTGAAAATAGTGCAGGAAACTTCAATGACATCATCTTCCTAATTTTATTATAGGATACCAAATATAAAAAGCAGCAGTAGTATAGTGATAGCCTACAGGGGTTCCCAAACTTTTTCACTCAGGGCCCCCCTATTTCTATGGGCACAAGCACTGTTCTTGATACAAGCTGTTCACACCCCTCTTGTTGGTGGAGACCATTTTGCAGGTTTAAAGTTTACTTCCTGCAATTCTACACATTTTGTCATGGGGCCCAAAGAAAATATAGCAGTTTTAAATCAACATTTCTTGCAATTCTATACATTTTGCCATGTCTAATGTGTATTCATGTGATATTTGAGTGACAAAAAAATTACAACAATATCTATGGGCTAAAAAAAAAATACATGAAAGCGTTAGTTGATCTGAACATTTCTGACAAGTTAGAAATAGCTCTCTATGGTCTACAGTAACTAACATGACAAGATTAACTGATGATGCTCTGCAATTTCGAAATTGCACCTTCTGCATTCTACTATTACAACTTAAAGCCGTAAAGAGTTTCTTTTTGGGGGGGGGGGGGGGTGGAGACCCCGTGCCCCCTCTACCGATCCCTTGCAGTTTGGGAATCACTGGCCTAATACATTGTAGTAGTACAGTAGTAGTAGTTGCAGAGAATAACTATCATGATTGTAACCAAATCTGTCCAGTTGCTGATGCCAATCTAAAATAGCTGTCAACTGACTGCACTTGATACCAATGGCACCACGCTGTCCATGTGCAGGCAGGCCTTCTACAGAAATGGCCCCAAAAAGATAAAGAATCAAGTCATGTCCATTATACAATAGTCCATGTGTAAAGTTCTGAACATCTGCGCCCTGTTCAATAATATCCGTCATAACCTGAGACACTGGGATGTTGGTCTGGCCCCAGTGTATTATGTAAGGCTGTGCTGAACTCTACCTCTCGCTTAGGTGAGACGTCATGCATAGACGTCAATGGAATGTGGGAGAGTGTTCCATAGTGTGTGCCCATTACCCATTACCCAAAATCAACTAAGCTTCTGATAACCTGAAATGTGATCTTTTCAATCCAACAATACTACAGTAGTTCATGGGTTTGATGTGGTAATAGGTTGGTTTCAAGTATGGGTAGTAGTGAACTAAACTCAGCAAAAAAAGAAACGTCCCTTTTTCAGGACCCTGTCTTTCAAAGATAATTCGTAAAAACCCAAATAACTTCACAGATCTTCATTGTAAAGGGTTTAAACACTGTTTCCCATGCTTGTTCAATGAACCATAAACAATTAATGAACATGCACCTGTGGAACGGTTGTTAAGACACAAACAGCTTACAGACGGTAGGCAATTAAGGTCACAGTTATGAAAACTTAGGACACTAAAGAGGCCTTTCTACTGACTCTGAAAAACACCAAAAGAAAGATGCCCAGGGTCCCTGCTCATCTGCGTGAATGTGCATTAGGCATGCTGCAAGGAGGCATGAGGACTGCAGATGTGGCCAGGGCAATAAATTGCAATGTCCCTACTGTGAGACGCCTAAGACAGCGCTACAGGGAGATAGGACGGGCAGCTGATCATCCTCGCAGTGGCAGACCACGTGTAACAACACCTGCACAGRATCGGTACATCCGAACATCACACTTGTGGGACAGGTACAGGATGGAAACAGCAACTGCCCAAGTTACACCAGGAACGCACAAGTGCTCAGACTGTCCGCAACACGCTGAGAGAGGCTGGACTGAGGGCTTGTAGGCCTGTTGTAAGGCAGGTCCTCACCAGACATCACCGGCAACAATGTTGCCTATGGGCACAAACCCACCGTCGCTGGACCAGACAGGACTGGCAAAAAGTGCTCTTCACTRGCGAGTCGTGGTTTTGTCTCACCAGGGGTGATGGTCGGATTCACGTTTATCGTCGAAGGAATGGGCATTACACCGAGGCCTGTACTCTGGAGCGGGATCGATTTGGAGGTGGAGGGTCCGTCATGGTCTGGGGCGGTGTGTCACAGCATCATCTGGCTGAGCTTGTTGTCATTGCAGGCAAACTCAACGCTGTGTGTTACAGGGAAGACATCCTCCTCCCTCATATGGTACCCTTCCTGCAGGCTCATCCTGACATGACCCTCCAGCATGACAAAGTCACCAGCTGTACTGCTCGCTCTGTGCGTGATTTCCTGCAAGACAGGAATGTCACTGTTCTGCCATGGCCAGCGAAGAGCCCGGATCTCAATCCCATTGAGCACGTCTGGGACCTGTTGGATCGGAGGGTGAGGGCTAGAGCCATTCCCCACAGAAWTGTCCGGGAACTTGCAGGTGCCTTGGTGGGAGAGTGGGGTAACATCTCACAGCAAGAACTGGCAAATCTGGTGCAGTCCATGAGGAGGAGATGCACTGCAGGACTTAATGCAGCTGGTGGCCACACCAGATACTGACTGTTACTTTGATTTTTACCCCCCCCTTTGTTCAGGGACACTATTCCATTTCTGTTAGTCACATGTCTGTGGAACTTGTTCAGTTTATGTCTCAGTTGTTGAGTTTCTGTCTCAGTTGTTGAATCTTATGTTCATACAAATATTTACACATGTTTAGTTTGGTGAAAATAAACGCAGTTGACAGTGAGAGGACGTTTCTTTTTTTGCTGAGTTTACATATATTTTGAGTAATTTAACTACATCAAATCTTGGTAGTGTTTTCAGTAGTTAATGACTTGTTTTACCATGTAGCGGTGTAGTTAACTACTGGAACTACATATTAGACAACTTTTTTTGCAAAAGGAAAATAAAATATGGGTGAAGTAGGCAATAATGATTTATTTTCGGCATCAGACCCCCGTAATTCTCACTTGAAACATTGTTTTTGTGTTTAATAGGCTAAATTACACACTGTTAACATTTGGCCCCAGAGTGATCTGTCTTGGAATTTGTAGTCTGTGAGATTTCAGATTTAGATATCATGTTTCACAAAGTAGTTTGGATGTAGTGAACGTAAACTATATATTTCTTAAGGGTAGCAATTAGTGTAGCTTAACTTCTTCAAGTGTAACGTAATTGGTAGCTTGGTAAACTATATTTTAAGAGTTGCTTCCCCAACACTGTTGGTTTCCTGCTTCTGTATCATCACCAGTACATAAGAAAGTTGTTACACTATATAGCCTTCATTACAGGTCCTGGATCAGTTTGGTCATCTTACAGATTAAGAGATCCAATCTCATGAAGTAGGTCTCAGATCAGTCTGGGAGGGCTTGGACAGAGGGCAGGGAAACCCTTTTTATTGGGTCACAGTGACAAGTACAGGAAGTTGTTGTAGGCTGGCTATCTAATGATGGGATTAATAGGAGATTGGTTCAGTAACTGATGACGAGCATGAGATTACCTGGGTCTGGCTGGGTAAAGCTTGGTGAGACACCGATTCAACAGTGTGCATCAGGCAGCCCTGGGACTGTGACTTACCCTTTTCTTCAAACAGAGAAGTTGATGTATACTTGTTGCCATTCTTTTCCTCAGTTTGGAAACCCCCATGTCATTTGGTCTCAATCTGCTTTTTTCAGGAAGAGGTATCACCTAGCCTGATCCATGTCTTTTCATTTACAGTGGCCAAGTGTTAATTTGCTGTTTCCATAACACACACACACACATCACCATGGGCTGGATAATGTCACCCATAGATGTCTCCACTCCAGGCGGGTGAAGACACAAATTAGCCAATGAGCTCCCTCCATAGTACAGCGAGAACAGCAGCCAACATTTTCAGTGTCGATCAATGTACTAACAAATAATTAAATAAAAAGCATGCAGTAATTGGCAATTCATTTTTTTTTTTATAAGACAACAAAAACATGGGAATGACAAAATGATAACAAAAACATGGTGAGGTTGACATTCCAACAGATACTACACAGAGAGAGAGAGAGAGACTGCCCTCGCAGTGATTTTTTGTTGGTTAGGGAGGAAGGAAAAATAGGCTGAGTAACCAAAACTACAGGAGTAGCCTCTGTATAACATAGACCTTAAAGGGGCACTTCACCACTTTAACCTCACATTCATTATACAGTAGACGTTGGAAGTTTACATACACCATAGCCAAATACATTTAAACTCAGTTTTCCACAAATCCTATTTAATCCTAGTAAAAATTCCCTGTCTTCGGTCAGTTAGGATCACCACTTCATTTTAAAAATGTGAAATGTCAGAATAATAGTAGAGAATGATTTATTTCATCACATTCCCAGTGGGTCAGAAGTTTACATACACTCAATTAGTATTTCGTAGCATTGCCTTTAAATTGTTTCACTTGGGTCAAACGTTTTGGGTAGCCTTCCACAAGCTTGCCACAATAAGTTGGGTGAATTTTGGCCCATTCCTCCTGACAGAGCTGGTGTAACTGAGTCAGGWTTGTAGGACCTCCTTGCTCGCACATGCTTTTTCAGTTCTGCCCACACATTTTCTATAGGATTGAGGTCAGGGCTTTRTGATGGCCACTCCAATACCTTGACTTTGTTGTCCTTAAGCCATTTTGTCACAACTTTGGAAGTATGCTTGGGGTCATTGTCCATTTGGAAGACCCATTTGCGACCAAGCTTTAACTTCCTGACTGATGTCTTGAGATGTTGCTTCAATATATCCACATAATTTTCCTCCCTCATGATGCCATCTATTTTGTGAAGTRCACCAGTCCCTCCTGCAGCAAAGYACCCCCACAACATGATACTGCCACCCCCATGCTTCATGGTTGGGATGGTGTTCATCGGCTTGCAAGCATCCCCCTTTTTCCTCCAAACATAACAATGGTCATTATGGCCAAACAGTTATATTTCTGTTTCATCACACCAGAGGACATTTCTCCAAAAAGTACAATCTTTGTCCCCATGTGCAGTTGCAAGCCATAGTCTGGCTCTTTTGGAGCAGTGGCTTCTTCCTTGCTGAGCGGCCTTTCAGGTTATGTCGATATAGGACTCGTTTTACTGTGGATTTAGATACTTTTGTACCTGTTTCCTCCAGCATCTTCACAAGCTGTTGTTCTGGGATTGATTTGCACATTTCGCACCAAAATACATTCATCTCTAGGAGACAGAACGCATCTCCTTCCTGAGCGATATGACAGCTGCGTTGTCCCATGGTATTTATACTTGCTTACTATTGTTTGTACAGATGAACGTGGTACCTTCAGGCATTTGGAAATTTCTCCCAAGGATGTACCAGACTTGTGGCGGTCTACAATTAGTTTTCTGAGGTCTTGGCTGATTTATTTTGATTTTCAAATTTGGTCAAGCAAAGAGGCACTGAGTTTGAAGGCAGGCCTTGAAATATATCCATAGGTACACCTCCAATTGACTCAAATGATGTCAATTAGCCTGTCAGAAGCTTCTAAAGCCATGACATCATTTTATGGAATTTTCCAAGCTGTTTAAAGGCACAGTCAACTTAGTGTATGTAAACTTCTGACCCACTGGAAWTGTGATGCAGTGAATAATAAGTGAAATAATCTGTAAACAATTGTTGGAAAAATGACTTGTGTCATGCACAAAGTAGATGTCCTAACCAACTCGACAAAACTATAGTTTGTTAACAAGAAATTTGTGGAGTGGTTGAAAAACRAGTTAATGACTCCAACCTAAGTGTATGTARACTTCCGACGTCAACTGTATGCCATTTAKCAGATGCTTTTATCCAGAGTTCTCATTCACCATACCAGTGTCTGAAATCAGCATGTTTCTACAAAAAGATGACAGAGAATGACTCCTGATGATGTCACATGGTGAAGTGCCCCTTTAATAACATGAGAACACAAGCCATGTTTAGTTTTTACTGCCTGCCTACCATCCCAACATCACAATTTACCTCAGGAGATTCAATCTCTCTTTTATAATCCACTGTGGGGAAAAAAATCCCTTTTCTTTTTCGTACTTCTGCTGTCTCAAAGTCTGGGCTAGGGCTTGATTAATTAAGGGCTGTTCTAGTGCTCCGGCACTGCAGTCACTGGCTGGGCTGAGTTTCAGAGATGATCTGATCAGTGTCTGTATTAGTAGGCCATCAATAGAAGAACAGGAACTGACATTAGCAGCACCAGCAGTTAGCAGTGCACGCATGGGTTAGGTAAAGTTAGTCTTACATGATAACCATAGAAACAGAAATGAAAATGGATTGCAACTCATCATCCTAAAGGGGAATAAAGAAATTAAAATAATCTAGGATAATAAAATAAAAAAATCTGTCATGAATAAAAAAATKGTCAACGTCACCCTTTGTTTGGAGAAATGCAACAAGGGAATGAGTTTACAGCAGCAAAACAATGGATTTGGGGGCACTTTGGGTTCAATAGTGGCCCAATGATAGCAAACATATGATATATTGACAATAAAAGCACTCAAATKAAAAATGGTCCCTCGCCAATCTAGAGAAAATAACAAAAGCAGAGAGAAAGATGTACAAATGGCTCATTAACTAAACGTGTTATACCAAATCTGAAATCATAGCAAGTCCTCTTGAAATAAAATAACCGTTTGAGCCAGATGTATTGAAATTAGTAATATGTACAGCAGCTGAATTGTCTTCTTCCATAGTTTAATTACATCATGTGTAAACACTTCACATTCCACCTAGCAATAATCCAACTGGGTCAAAGAGTCTGAATACAAGTAAATAAGTACAGTATAAAACACTGAATAGTAGTACCACAGTAGTGAACAAGGTGTATCAGTCACCCAAGTCTATGGAGGCCACAGAATTCAGATTTTGTAAAAACGTCTTCAATTCATATAGATAAACTCCAAGATAACATTGTAGTCAACTTTTAATTTTTAGACGGTTACATMATTTGAACACATAAAATGTGGGACGACAATGTCCCCATAGACGATGATAGTAAAGTAGAATGAAAATACAAATAAAATGCAAACAAACAGAACAAGCCAATAAAAACCTGCCCTCTGGACAGAAAATACAAATCATGTGACCAGAAGTAAAAGGACATGGCCAGTGCCAAGTAGACTCGTCTCCTGCCATGTGTCTGTCAAGCAAATCACTCCTGTGAACTTTCACCTGGAAGGAGAAAGGTAGTCCTGGAACTTAGATGCTGGTGGGAACATGCCCTATTGGCACTCTCGCACCAGGAAGAGGCAGCTTCCTGGTTCTGTCGGCTACTATGGAGGCGGAGGAGTCAGTGAAGCGGGCAACATTCAGAAACTGCTAACAACGTCTAACACAGACAGTTCCACAGATCCACTGATGATCTTAGTTTTCCTCCTCTCCTCTGTCCTCTCCCCAGTGTGTGTGACTACGGCATGAAGCCTAGAAGAATGGTCCATCTTTCATGTGCGCTAGTTAGTTTTGGGGTAGATCTTCTCGTAGAAGAAGTTCTGAGCCAGCAGGTAGAGCTCCCCGTCCTTCTCCCGGACGGCGTGAGCCCGGACAAACTGGAACTGCTCCAGGGCAAACTCGTAGAACTCRTTCTCCATCTTCCAGATGGCTGACTGCTGCAGCCTGGCGCTGGATTCCTTGGTGGGCGGCTTCTTTTCACTTGTCTTCCTCAGGTGGGATTTCTTCCCTGTTGGGTAAGGGGCATATCGTTTTAAGTTAAAGATGGTATGTAGAAATTGTCCAATATAATTAAGAGCTGTTAGAGCTGTGAAAAAAAAGTGAGAATTGGTCTCTCACAGAGCAGCAACAAGTGAAAATGTAGTTTTGTTTACACACTTAAAATCACCTCTCCTGTGACAAAAGGTACATCTACTGTACATGCTTCAACATTCAAAAACAGGTACGTCATCATTCTACATGCTGACACTAAAATAAAAAAAGTTGGAAAAAGACTAAATCAATCTCCTTTGTGATAAATAATCCTGAATAAAGTCCTAATCTAAAATGTCCTCTCAGTAGGAAGTAGGCATTGGTAGCGTACCCGTTTTGTAGAGCTCAGTGGCGCCCCTGAAGAAGCGCGGCAGCGCCGCCTCCAGCATCATTACAAAGTCCTCCAGCTCCTCAGTCACCCCCACCAGCAGGTACTCATTGACCAGGTTATATTTGGCCTGCTCCAGGGCCCAGTGGCTGCCCACATTCCTACGGGGGAAAAGATTGATTGACTGTCTATCAAATGTATTCAGAAAGCCCTTTTTACACCGGCTGTACGTGAGATGTTCAGATTTACGTAGAGAATGATTTCACGTTGGATACATTGGCAGCTCCGAGCTGAATTGCAGTATACAGTACGGTAAACAAATACAAAATCAATAAACTGCGTTACAATCAAGCAAATAGGCTAGCCTCGCATTCGACAGTTGAGACAGGGGGCAGAAAGAGAGGGGGGATGATACAGATCACACGAGAGAAAAAGCTTATCAAAAGGCATGCAATAGTACTGTATGTATAATGGAGGTAAATTTAAATGGATGTTAAAGGGATTCTGTCCATATCCCAACTCATTAAGAAATGTTTTATAGGTTAAGAATGCAGGGTATGGATGTCACGTAAAGAGGGGTACATACCAGCATTCGGAGTAGTGACCACAGAAAAAAGGGATCTGCAGCCACAGCTTTTCCGGGGCGCAGTCTGAGCCACCCGCCGACACACACTCATCAAAGGTCTGAATCACATCAACGAAAAATGTAATGTAGCATTACCTATGGAAGCGTGTTTTACTGTTCAAATATATTGTATATATTACTGCTAATAAATAAAATATAATAATTCTGCTCTAAGTGGAACCCAGAAGACGGAATCCGCATTAAGGTTAACAGTCCTACTGTCCGCCCCAGCACCTTTGTTATCGTTTTTGTTTTGTGGACGAAACGGAGGTGAGGTGCATCGAGCAGTAGGTGAAATTTAAAAATAAAATTAAATGGCAGTAGATATTCCGCTGTTCTACCGCGCATGCAAAGACGTACGAAATAATGCAGAGGACTGTGGGACTGACCTTCTTATCCCCCTGTTTCCGGCGTCGCAGGCCGGGCCGGTAGTCGTCCCCAAAACGCAGGAAGTAGTAGTAGGACACCAGGCGCTCGATGGGGTCGCGGATCACATTGATGTAGACGGGCTTCTTTTTTACTCCAAACCTGCGTCAAAACAGAAAGCTAGTGTCAGAATAAATTGTATAATGATGTCCTACCCGACCCGTATATTACACATATATTGTCTAAGATGACCTATGAACAGACAATATCTTAATATTGTGGGCCTGTTCAATAGGAGATGGTGTTATCATTTATTGTATAAGTTCTTACGTCTAGCATAGAGATGCTAGAAATTACATATCTAAGATGACCTATGAACACGTCACAAATCTAGGCCCTGTTCAATAGGACAGTGTTGCTTCAACTTGCCATTACGACACCCCTTTTCATATGATTTAAAGCCGTATCCCTTCGATAGAACGCAACTCTATCTGTGACATTCTGAATGTTGCGCAATAGTGATGTAGTATTCTATAAGACCACAAGGGGGAGACAGCAGCAAAAGTCTATCTGGTAGGATGTGTGCAGTAGTGAGGGGTTCTCACTTTGTAAAGTCCAGGAAGGAGACGTGGCCATGGTAGAACGCCGGCTTCATCTCCCCCCACTCTGTCACGTTCTTCACAAACCGCACCTGAGCAGGTAGACAACAGCAATTAATACATGACATGTGCCTATGCAATCCCCTCTTCAATCTCTCGCTTCCACTCTCCCCTCGCATTCACTCTTGCCGATTTTAAAGTGACACCAGCTGCCACTCGTCGCCCGCTGTTTACATGCTGCCAGAATTCTAATGTAGCAATGTTTTGACCTCTGTGGAAGAGTGAGAGAGACATATAGAGTCACTCTATACCTCTCTCTCACTCTTCCAGAGGTCAAAACATTGCTACATTAGAATTCTGGCAGCATGTAAACAGTGGGCGACGAGTGGCAGCTGGTGTCACTTTAAAAATCGGCGGATGGCCTCATTGCAATGGGTGGAATGGATCGTGGAAGAAACCATGTGTGTGGAGCCTTTATATTTATTCCATTCCAGCCATTACAAAGAGCTAATCCTCTGATCTCTCCCTCCATCAGCATCCACCGTATGTAATATTTTCCTCTAATCAGCTACATAGAGGGACGTTACACCCTTGACCCTCTGGCCTCACTCGCTCACCTGGTCCTGCATGGACATGACTGGGTTGTTCTTGGTGGTGTTGATGTGCAGCACGTGGTAGCGGTTCTTGCCACACAGGTCGTAGGCGATGTTGGTGAAGGAGGTGCTGGCCGTCTTGGGCACACGGTTGTAGATGACCACCATGTCCTCACCGCCGGCCGCCGAGGGGGCCTCCCGCTCCCGCAGGCCGTCCTGCGTGTGCCTCTCCTCGATCTCGTGCACCTCGTGCCTGGCGATGGCCCGCTCTGCCCAGAAGAAGAGGAGTTAAAGGGTTAGTCCACCATATTATAGAAAAATGTTTCCACTTAAAAAAATGGATGCCAAACAAAAACCATCATCTTCAAAGTTTTACTGGAAGAACTATGCAGATGCAAAGTCTGGTAACAGAATTTTGGTAAAATCTCCCTCAGTGTGTTTTATGTGACCACGTATTTCAAAAACTCTTAAAATATATCTGCTCAAAAATGAAAGATTCACAGATGTCTGCAGAAAGAACGGGATGTCAGCTATGACGTGACACCTTGAGTTTGAAAAAAAATCTATTTTGGTTACTGAACCAAAGTGAAGTGAATTTACACGCGGTATAATAATTGCTTTAATTGAATTTCATCTTCGGTCCCTGATCTGTACTACACAGAAATGCATAATTATAGATATGAATGTCATTCTCTTCATGGTGATGTGTCCTAAATTTGGTACACAAAAAAAAAGGTAGAAATATGCAATATCSTCCTTTGCATATTTGGGTATTATTATACTCTTATCCAGAGCGACTTACAGGGGCAATTAGGGTTAAGTGCCTTGCTGAAGGGCACATCAACAGAGCCTTGTCGGCTCTGGGATTCAAACCAGCAACCTTTCAGTTACTGGCCCAACGCTCTAAACGCTAGGCTACTTGCCGCCCAATCATAGACGTCTATGTTTCACAAGTTTGAACATCAAAGTAGAGCTCAGTAGGAGTACAGTATAGCACATAACTGTACAGTACAGTCAAGTAGAGTATAGTTCAGTACATTACACTGCCCTACCAAGCAAAAAGGCAGTAACTGCTCATTTGGTCGAAAAAGAGTTAATGTCATTTTTGCTACATTAAATACATGCTTAATCATGTGGACAAATATCCTGCCTCTATTTTATTGTGTTTTGGAGAAAATGGGGGTCATGTTAGCAGTAACCGCATAAAGTTTCTGTGAATCCAAGGTAAACAAAAGCCATTTTTCTCAGTTCCACACTATGAGCAGTTACTGCGTTCAACTCTAGTGCGCTCTGTGTACTTCACTCTATTGAACTATACTCTACTCTGCTGTCCAAACTTGTGCAACATAGAAGCCTATGATTGGTTCAGATTTGGTCCGGTCCAAATCTAAACCAATCATTGACGTCTATGTTTAGGCCAAATGAAGACCGGTCCAGACGTCTGTTGAAATCAAGGCCAGGGTGGAATGATAAAATGTCAACGTCCATGGACGTCTTGTGCTTAGTGGGTGATGGACCACCAGATAGACAAAGAAAACAGGTATGAGCTGAACATAACAGTATGCCAGTGGAAGGGAGACACTACAGGTGACCCAACTGTGGTTTGTGACTACGATTTCCCATTGTATCATATTTAATTGCAGAAATTCCGTTACCGATTTTTCTGAAATTCTGTTACCATTTTGGTAACAGAATTTCAAGTGTTAATCACTTCATCAAAATGAATATCAGTTAAAACACTAACTAATAGATAGGGGAGATAATGAAAGGTAGACCTAATGAGGGAAAGAAATGGAAAATATCTAAAAGATGTGGGCAGGGGTCTTCACTTCAACATTGTGTATGGATGTATTTCTAATACAGTTTAGAGCTTTCTGGTAGATGTTTTGTAATCCATTTGAAAATAAATCAAAGCCTTTGCTTATTCTAATTTTTAGGAAATTTGT